>NW_027140162.1:202500-450061 GCF_036365525.1 Heterodontus francisci
AGAGTTTTGTACAGCTGCAGCATGACCTCGTGGCTCTGAAACTCGATCCCCCTACTAATAAAATCTGACACACCATATGCCTTCTTAACAGCCCTATTAACCTGGGTAGCAACCTTCAGGGATTTATGCACCTGGAAACCAAGATCTCTCTGTTCATCTACACTACCAAGAATCTTCCCATTAGCCCAGTAGTCTGCATTCCTGTTACTCCTTCCAAAGTGAATCACCTCGCACTTTTCCGCATTAAACTCCATTTGCCATCTCTCAGCCCAGCTCTGCAGCCTATCTATGTCCCTCTGTACCCTACAACATCCTTCGGCACTATCCACAACTCCACCGACCTTAGTGTCATCTGCAAATTTACTAACCCACTCTTCTACACCCACTTCTAGGTCATTTATAAAAATGACAAACAGCAGTGGCCCCAAAACAGATCCTTGCGGTACACCACTAGTAACTAAACTCCAGGATGAACATTTGCCATCAACCACCAACCCTCTGTCTTCTTTCAGCTAGCCAATTTCTGATCCAAAGCTCTAAATCACCTTCAACCCCATACTTCCGTATGTTCTGCAATAGCCTACCGTGGGGAACCTTATCAAACGCCTTACTGAAATCCAGGTACACCACATCCACTGCTTTACCCTCATCCACCTCTTTGGTCACCTTCTCGAAAAACTCAATAAGGTTTGTGAGGCACGACCTACCCGTCACAAAACCGTGCTGACTATCACTAATGAACTTATTCTTTTCTAGATGATTATAAATCCTGTCTCTTATAACCTTTTCCAACATTTTACCCAAAACCGAAGTAAGGCTCACAGGTCTATAATTACCAGGGCTGTCTCTGCACCCCTTCTTGAACAAGGGGACAACATTTGCTATCCTCCAGTCTTCCGGCACTATTCCTGTCGACAATTACGCCATAAAGATCAAGGACAAAGGCTCTGCAATCTCCTCCCTAGCTTCCCAGAGAATCCTAGGGTAAATCCAATCTGGCCCAGGGGACGTGTCTATTTTCACACTTTCCAAAATTGATAACACCTCCTCCTTGTGAACCTCAATCCCATCTAGCCTAATAGCCTGAATCTCAGTATTCTCCTCAACAACATTTTCTTTCTCTACTGTAAATACTGACGAAAAATATTCATTTAACACTTCCCCTATCTCCTCTGATTCCACACACAACTTCCTACTACTATCCTTGATTGGCCCTAATCTAACTCTAGTCATTCTTTTATTCCTGATATACCTATAGAAAGCCTTAGGGTTTTCCCTGATCCTATCCGCCAATGACTTCTCGTGTCCTCTCCTTGCTCTTCTTAGCTCTCCCTTTAGATCCTTCCTGGCTAGCTTGTAGCTCTCAAGCGCCCTAACTGAGCCTTCACGTCTCATCCTAACATAAGTCTTCTTCTTCCTCTTGACAAGATCTTCAACTTCTTTAGTAAACCACGGCTCCCTCGCTCGACAACTTCCTCCCTGCCTCACAGGTACATCCGTATTAAGGACACGCAGTAGCTGCTCCTTGAATAAGCTCCACATTTCGATTGTGCCCATCCCCTGCAGTTTCCTTCCCCATCCGACGCATCCTAAATCTTGCCTAATCGCATCATAATTTCCTTTCCCCCAGCAATAATTCTTGCCCTGCGGTATATACCTGTCTCTGCCCATCGCTAAGGTAAACCTAACCGAATTGTGATCACTATCACCAAAGTGCTCACCTACATCTAAATCTAACACCTGGCTGGGTTCATTACCCAGTACCAAATCCAATGTGGCATCGCCCCTGGTTGGCCTGTCTACATCCTGTGTCAGAAAACCCTCCTGCACACACTGGACAAAAACTGACCCGTCTAAAATACTCGAACTATAGTATTTCCAGTCGATATTTGGAAAGTTAAAGTCCCCCATAACAACTACCCTGTTACTGTCGCTCCTGTCGAGAATCATCTTCGCTATCCTTTCCTCTACATCTCTGGAACTATTTGGAGGTCTATAGAAAACTCCCAACAGGGTGACCTCACCTCTCCTGTTTCTAACCTCGGCCCAGACTACCTCAGTAGACGAGTCCTCAAACGTCCTTTCTGCCGCTGTAATACTCGCCTTGATTAACAATGCCACATCATCCCCCTCCCCCTCCAACCCCCCCACCCCCCTCTTTTACCATCTTCTCTGTTCTTACTGAAACATCTAAATCCCGGAACCTGCAACATCCATTCCTGCCCCTGCTCTACCCATGTCTCCGAAATGGCCACTACATCGAGATCCCAGGTACCAACCCATGCTGCAAGCTCACGCACCTTATTCCGGATGCTCCTGGCGTTGAAGTAGACACACTTTAAACCAGGTTCTTGCTTGCCAGTGCCCTCTTGCGTCCTTGTAACCATATCCCTGACCTCACTACTCTCAACAGCCTGCACACTGACACTACAATTTAGGTTCCCATTCCCCTGCTGAATTAGGTTAAACCCCCCCGAAGAGAACTAGCAAATCTGCCCCCCCCCCAGGATATTGGTAGCCCTCTGGTTCAGGTGAAGACCATCCTGTTTGTAGAGGTCCCACCTACCCCAGAAAGAGCCCCAATTATCCAGGAAACCAAAACCCTGCAGCCACGTGTTCAACTCCTCTCTCTCCCTATTCTTCGATTCGCTATCACGTGGCACGGGCAACAATCCAGAGATAACAACTCTGTTGATAAATTAATTCAATAATCAGAGGAGGGGGAGGGGACTGTCACCATGTAGACAGAGCGGTGGAGGGGATTGTCACCATGGAGACAGAACGGGGGCGGGGACTGTCACCATGGAGACAGAGCGGGGAGGGGACTGTCACCATGGAGACAGAACGGGGGCGTGCACTGTCACCATGGAGACATAGCGGGGGAAGGGCCTGTCACAATGGAGACAGAGCGAGGGAGGGGACTGTCACCATGGAGACATAGCGGGGGAGGTGACCGTCACCATGGATACAGTGCGGGGGAGGACACTGTCACCATGGAGACAGAGCGGGGGAGGGGACTGTCACCACGGAGACAGAGCGGGGGCGGGGCCTCTCACCACGGAGACAGAGCGGGGGCGTGGCCTGTCACCACGGAGACAGAGCGGAGGCAGGACCTGTCACCATGGAGACAGAGCGGGGGCGGGGCATGTCACCATGGAGACAGAGCGGGGGCGGGGCCTGTCACCACGGAGACAGAGCGGGGGCGGGACCTCTCACAATGGAGGCAGAGAGGGGGAGGGGCCTCAAACCCTGGAGACAGAGCGGGGGCGTGGCCTGTCACCACGGAGACAGAGCGAGGGATGGGACTGTCACCATGGAGACAGAGCGGGGGCGGGGACTGTCAGCATGGAGACAGAGCGGGGGCAAGGACTGTTAACATGGAGACAGAACGGGGGCGTGGCCTGTCACCACGGAGACAGAGCGAGGGATGGGACTGTCACCATGGAGACAGAGCGGGGGCGGGGACTGTCAGCATGGAGACAGAGTGGTGGCGGGGCCTGTCACCATGGAGACAGAACGGGGCGGGGCCACTCACCACGGAGACAAAGCGGGGGCGGGGACTGTCACCATGGAGACAGAGCGGGGGCGGGGACTGTCACCATGGTGACTGAGCGGGGGCGGCGCCTCTCACCACGGAGACAATGCGGGGGCGGGGCCTGTCACCACGGAGACAGAGCGGAGGCGGGACCTGTCACCATGGAGACAGATTGGGGGCGTGGTCTGTCATCATGGAGACAGAGCGGGGCCGGGGCCTGTCAGCATGGAGACAGAGCGGGGGCGTGGTCTGTCATCATGGAGACAGAGCGGGGCCGGGGCTTGTCAGCATGGAGACAGAGCGGGGGCGTGGTCTGTCATCATGGAGACAGAGCGGGGGCGGGGCCTGTCAGCATGGAGACAGAGCGGGGGCGTGGTCTGTCATCATGGAGGCAGAGCGGCGGCGTGATCTATCATCATGGAGACAGAGCGAGGGCGGGGCCTGTCAGCAAGGTGACGGGGCGGGGGCGGAGCCTGTTTCCAGGGTGACGGAGGAGTGGGGGCGGGGTCTGTTTCCAGGGTGACGGTTTCTGGGGACGGGATCTGTTTCCACGGTGATGGTGTGGGCGGAGTCTGTTTGCAGGGTGATGGGGAGTTGATGCGGGATCTGTTTCCAGAGTGACTGGGAGCGGGGGCGGTGTCTGTTACCAGGGTGACGGGAAGTGGGGGGCGGGGTCTGTTTCCAGTGTGACGAGCGTGGGAGCGGGGTCTGTTTCCAGTGTGATGGGGAGTGGAGGCGGGGTCTGTTACCAGGGTGACGGAGGAGTGGAGGCGGGATCTGTTTCCAGTGTGACGAGAGTGGGAGCGGGGTCTGTTTCCAGGGTGACGGGGAGCGGGGGCGGGGTCTGTTACCATTGTGAAGAGGTGGGGGCGGGGTCTGTTACCAGGGTGACGGAGGATTGGGGGCGGAGTTTGTTTCCAGTGTGACGAGAGTGGGAGCGGCGTCTGTTTCCAGGGTGATGGGGAGTGGAGGCGGGGTCTGTAAACAGGGTGACTGGGAGTGGCGGCAGGATCTGTTTCCAAGGTGACGGCGAGTGGGGGCGGGTTCTGTTTCCAGAGTGACGGGAGTGGGGGCGGTGTCTGTTTCCAGAGTGACGGCGAGGTCTGTTTCCAGAGTGACGGGAGTGGGGGCGGGGTCTGTTTCCATGGTTACGGGAGTGGGGGCGGGGACTGAATCTTTCTGATTCTTTTATAATCCCTTTCAAACAAAAAGAATCCTGATAATTATTGAGAATTCTTTATAATAATTTAGAAACATTTACTGACATTTGCAACCTTTATAAACTGTTTATAATTCTTCCTCTTACTTTGTAAATCTTTATAATCTTTATGATTGTCTGTGATTTATTATCCTTTATGAGTCTTTATTCTCATTTATAATCTGTTACATTCACTGCCCTGGACAGAAAACATTGAAAATGAACCCCGTGGATGACTCTCAATTCAAACAGACCACAGTGCATACCATTCAAAATGGCCGCAGCACATGTCACGTAAAATGGCCGCAGTGAAGGTGACATCAAACAGACCACAGTGCATATCATTTAAAAATGCCGTAACACATGTCACGTAAAATGGCCGCAGTGAAGGTGACATCAAAAAGACCACAGAGCATATAATTTAGAATGACCGCAGCACATGTCGTTTAAAATGGCCGCTGTGCAGGTGACATCAAACAGACAACAGTGCATGTCATCAGATCGAAGTGGCCTTTGTTAAAACCAGCTAGAGTGGTACTGAGTACCACACACACACCAGGAAAGAGCCAATTGAATTTGAGCCTATATTAATACCAGCTGGAGTGGTACTAAGGCTCATTCACACAGCGGGAAAGAACCAATTCAATCCAGGCCCCTATTAATACCAGCTGGATTAAAATTAACTCCCACTCACACACCAGGAAAGAGCCAATTCAATCCAAACCTCTACTAATACCAGCTGGAGTGGGACTGAGTCTCACTCACACACGAGGAAAGAGCCAGTTCAATCCAGGCCTCTATTTATACCGACTGGAGTGGTACTGAGTCCCACTCACACACCAGGAAAGAGCCAACTGAATCCGAGCCGATATTAACACCAGTTGGAGTGCTACTGAATCCCACACACACAACAGGAAAGAGCCAATTCAATACAAACCCCTACTAATACCTGCTGGAGTGGCACTGAGCCCACTCACACACCAGGAAAGAGGCAATTCTATCCAGGCCTCTATTATTACCAGCTGGAGCGGTACTAAACCCCACTGACACACCAAGAAAGAGCCAATTCAATCCAAGGTTCTATTAATACCAGCTGGCGTGGTACTGAGCCCCACGCACTCACCAGGAAAGGGCCAATTAAATCCAGACCTATATTAATACCAGCTGGAGTGGTACTGAGTCCCACTCTTACACCAGGAAAGAGCCAATTCAATCCAGGCCTCAATTAATACCAGCTGGCGTGGTACTGGGCCCCACACAAACACCAGGAAAGAGCCAATTAAATCCAGACCTATATTAATACCAGCTGGAGTGGTACTGAGTCCCACTCACACACCAGGAAAGAGCCAATTCAATCCAGGCCTCTATTAATACCAGCTGGCGTGGTACTGAGCCCCACGTACACACCAGGAAGGGGCCAATTCAATCCAGGCTTCTATTAATAGCAGCTGGAGTGGTACCGAGCCCCACTGACAATCCAGGAAAAAGTCAATTCAATCCAGGCCTCTATTAATACCAGCTAGAGTGGCAGTGAGTCCCAATCACACACCAGGAAAGGGCCAATTCAATCCAGGCTTCTATTAATAGGAGCTGGCGTGGTTCTGAGCACCACGCACACACCAGGAAAGAGCCAATTCAATCCAGACCGATATTAATACCAGCTGGAGTGGTTGTGAGCCAAACTCACGCATCAGGAAAGAGCCAATTCAATCTAGACCTCTACTGATATCAGCTGGAGCGGTACTGAGCCCCACTCACACACCAGAAAAGTTCCAGTTCAATCCAGGCCTCCTTCAATAGCAGCTGGAGTGGTACTGATTCCCACTCACACACTGGGAAAGAGCCAATTCAATCCAGAGCTCTATTAATACCAGCTGGAGTGCGACTGATTCCCACTCAAACACCAGAAAAGAGCCAATTAAATCCAGACCTCTATTAATGCAAACTGGAGTGGTACTGAGTCCCACTCACACACCAGGAAAGAGCCAATTCAATCCAGACCTCTATTAATACAAGCTGGAGTGGTACGGAGCCCCACTCACTCCCCAGGAACGAGCCAATTCAATCCAGACCTCTATTAATACAAGCTGGAGTGGTACTGAGTCCCACACACATTCACAAAAGTGCCAATTCAATCCCGGCCTCTATTTATACCAGCTGGAGCGGTACTGAGCCCCACTCACACACCATAAATGTTCCACTTCAATCCAGGCATCCTTTAATACCAGCTGGAGTGGTACTGAGCACCACTCACACACCAGAAAAGAGCCAGTTCTATCCAGGCCTCTATTAATACCAGCGGGAATGGTACTAAGTCCCATCCATTCACCAGGAAGGAGCCAATTCAATCCAGGCCTCTGTTAATACCAGCTGGAGTGGGACTGCGTCCCACGGACACACCCGGAAAGAGCCAGTTCAATCTGGGCCTCTATTAATACCAGCTGGAGTTGTAATGTGTCCCACTCATACACCAGAAAGAGCCAATTCAATTCGAGCTTCCATTAATACGAGCTGGAGTGGTACTGAGTCTCACGCACACACCAGGAAAGAGCCAGTTCAATCTGGGCCTCTATTAATACCAGCTGGAGTGGTAATGAGTCCCACACCTACATCGGAAAGAGCCAAGTCAATCCAAGTTTCCATTAATACCAGCTGGAGTGGTACTGAGTCCCACTCACACCCCAGGAAAGAGCAAATTCAATCCAGACCTCCAATAATAATAGCTGGAGTGGTACTGAGCCACACTCACTCATCACAAAAGTGCCAATTCAATCCAGTCCTCTATTTATACCAGCTGGAGTGGTACTGATTCCCACTCACACGCCTGGAAAGAGCCAGTTCAATCTGGGCCTCTATTAATACCAGCTAGAGTGGTACTGAGTCCCACTAACAAACCACAAAAGTGCCAATTCAATCCAGGCCTCTATTTATACCAGCTGGAGCAGTACTGAGCCCCACTCACACACCATAAATGTTCCACTTCAATCCAGGCCTCCTTTAATACCAGCTGGAGTGGTACTGAGCCCCACTCACTCACGACGAAAGTGTCTATTCAATCCAGATCTCTATTTATACCAGCTGGAGTGGTACTGAGCCACGCTCACACACCAGGAAAGAGCAAATTCAATTCAGACCTCCAATAATACCAGCTGCAGTGGTACCGAGTCCCACTCACACACCAGGAAAGAGCCAATACAATCCAGGGTTCTATGAACACCATCTGGCGTGGTACTGAGCCCCACTCACGCACCAGGAAAGTGCCAATTAAATCCAGATCTCAATTAATACCAGCTGGAGTGGTACTCAACCCCACTCACTCACCAGAAATAGCCAATTCAATCCAGGCCTCTATTGAGACTAGCTGGAGTGCGACTGAATCCCACTCACACACCAGGAAACAGCCAAATACATCCAGGCTTCTATTAATAGCAGCTGGAGTGGTACGGAGCCCTACTCAAGCACCAGGAAAGAGCCAAATCAATCCAGGCTACTATTAATACCAGCTGGAGTGGTACTGAGTCCCACTCACACAACAGGAAAAGAGCCAATTCACTCCAGGCCTCTATTTATACCATCTGGAGTGGTACTGAGCCCCACGCACACACATTAGAAAAGTTCCACTTCAATCCAGGCCTCTATTAATACCAGCTGGAGTGGTACTGAGTCCCACTCACACACCAGGAAAGAGCCAATTCAATACAGGTTTCTATTAATACCAGCTGGAGTGGTAGTGATCCCCACTCACACACCAGGAAAGAGAGTATTCAATCCAGCCCTCTATTAATACTAGCTGGATTGGTACTGAGCCCCACTCACTCACCAGGAAAGAGCCAATTCAATGCAGGCCTCTATTAATATCAGCTGGAGTGGTACTGATTCTTACCCACACATCAGGAAAGAGCCAATTCAATCCAGGTTTATATTAATACCAGCTGGAGTGGTACTGAGCCCCACTCACACACCAGGAAAGAGCCAATTCAATACAGACCTCTATTAATACCAGCTGGAGTGGTACTGATTCTTACCCACACATCAGGAAAGAGCCAATTCAATCCAGGTTTATATTAATACCAGCTGGAGTGGTACTGAATCTCACTCACACCAGGAAAGAGCCAATTCAATGCAGGTTTCTATTAGTACCATCTGGAGTGGTACTGATCCCCACTCACACACCAGGAAAGAGAGAATTCAATCCAGGCCTCCATTAATACCAGCTGGAGTGGTACTGAGCCCCACTCACACACCAGGAAAGAGCCAATTCAATCCAGGCTTCTATTAATACCAGCTGGAGTGGTACTGAGCCCCACTCACACACCAGGAAAGAGCCAATTCAATACAGGCCTCTATTAATAACAGCTGGAGTGGTACTGAGCCCAACTCACACTCCCGGAAAGAGCCAATTCAATACATTCCTCTATTAACACCAGCTGGAGTGGGACTGAGTCTCAGTCACACACCAGGCAAGAGCCAATTCAATACAGGCCTCTATTAATACCAGCTGGAGTGGTACTGATTCTTACTCATACACCAGAAAGAGCCAATTCAATTGGAGCTTCCATTAATACCAGCTGGAGTGGTACTGAGTCCCACTCACACACAAGGAAAGAGCCAGTTCAATCCAGGTCTCTAATAATACCAGCTGGAGTGGAATTAACCTCCCCTCACACACCAGGAAAGAGCGAATTCAGTCTAGAACTCCATTAATACCGGCTGGAATGGTACTGAGTCCCACTCAAACACCAGAAAGAGCCAATTCAATCCAAGCTTCCATTAATACCAGCTGGAGTGGTACTGAGTCCCACGTACACACCAGGAAAGAGCCAGTTCAATCCAGGCCTCTATTAATACCAGCTGGAGTGGTACTGAGTCCCAAGCACACATCAGGAAGGATCCAATTCAATCCAGGCCTCTATAAATAACAGCTGGAGTGGCACTGAGTCCCACTGACACACCAGGAAAGAGCCAGTTCAATCTGGGCCTATATTAATACCAGCTGGAGTTGTACTGAGTCCCACTAACACACCGCAAAAGTGCCAATTCAATCCAGGCCTCTATTTATTCCAGCTGGAGCGGTACTGAGCACCACTCACACACCACGGAAGTGCCACTTCAATCCAGGCCTCTATTAATACCAGCTGGAGCGGTACTGAGCACCACTCACACACCACAAAGAGCCAATTCAATCCAAGCTTCCATTAATACCAGCTGGAGTGGTACTAATTAGAATTAGAATTAGAATTAGAATATTACAGCGCAGTACAGGCCCTTCGGCCCTCGATGTTGCGCCGATCATCTGACCTACACTATTCCATTTACATCCATATGTCTATCCAATGACCACTTAAATGCCCTTAAAGTTGGCGAGTCTACTACTGTTGCAGGCAGGGCGTTCCACGCCCCTACTACTCTCTGCGTAAAGAAACTACCTCTGACATCTGTCCTATATCTTTCACCCCTCAAGTTAAAGCTATGTCCCCTCGTGTTTGCCATCCTCATCCGAGGAAAAAGACTCTCACTATCCACCCTATCTAACCCTCTGATTATCTTGTATGTCTCTATTAAGTCACCTCTCCTCCTCCTTCTCTCTAACGAAAACATCCCCAAGTCCCTCAGCCTTTCCTCGTAAGACCTTCCTTCCATACCAGGCAACATCCTAGTCAATCTCCTCTGCACCCTTTCCAAAGCTTCGACATCCTTCCTATAATGCGGTGACCAGAACTGCACGCAATACTCCAGGTGCGGCCTCACCAGAGTTTTGTACAGCTGCATCATGACCTCGTGGCTCCGAAACTCGATCCCCCTACTAATAAAGGCTAACACACCATATGCCTTCTTAACAGCCCTATTAACCTGGGTAGCAACTTTCAGGGATTTATGTACCTGGATACCAAGATCTCTCTGCTCATCTACACTACCAAGAATCTTCCCATTAGCCCAGTACTCTGCACTGCTGTTACTCCTTCCAAAGTGAATCACCTCACACTTCTCCGCATTAAACTCCATTTGCCATCTCTCAGCCCAGCTCTGCAGCCTATCTATGTCCCTCTGTACCCTACAACACCCTTCGACACTATCCACAACTCCACCGACCTTCGTGTCATCCGCAAATTTACTAACCCACCCTTCTACACCCTCATCCAGGTCGTTTATAAAAATGACAAACAGCAGTGGCCCCAAAACAGAACCTTGCGGTACATCACTAGGAACTAAACTCCAGGATGAACATTTGCCATCAACCACCACCCTCTGTCTTCTTTCAGCTAGCCAATTTCTGATCCAAAGCTCTAAATCACCTTCAACCCCATACTTGCGTATTTTCTGCAATAGCCTACCGTGGGGAACCTTATCAAACGCCTTACTGAAATCCAGATACACCACATCCACGGCTTTACCCTCATCCACCTGTTTGGTCACCTTCTCGAAAAACTCAATAAGGTTTGTGAGGCACGACCTACCTTTCACAAAACCGTGCTGACTATCGCAAATGAACTTATTCTTTTCAAGATGATTATAAATCCTGTCTCTTATAACCTTTTCCAACATTTTACCCACAACCGAAGTAAGGCTCACAGGTCTATAATTACCAGGGCTGTCTCTACTCCCCTTCTTGAACAAGGGGACAACATTTGCAATCCTCCAGTCCTCCGGCACTACTCCTGTCGACAATGACGACTTAAAGATCAACAACAACGGCTCTGCAATCTCCTCCCGGGCTTCCCAGAGAATCCAAGGATAAATCCCATCTGGCCCAGGGGACTTATCTATTTTCACTCTTTCCAAAATTGCTAACACCTCCTCCTTGTGAATCTCAATCCCATCTAGCCGAGTAGGCTGTATCTCAGTAATCTCCTCGGCAACATTTTCTTTTTCTACTGTAAATACTGACGAAAAATATTCATTTAACGCTTCACCTATCTCCTCTGATTCCGCACACAACTTCCCACTACTATCCTTGATTGGCCCTGTTCTAACTCTTATCATTCGTTTATTCCTGATATACCGATAGAAAGCCTTAGGGTTTTCTTTGATCCTATCCGCCAATGACTTCTCGTGTCCTCTCCTTGCTCTTCTTAGCCCTCCCTTTAGATCCTTCCTGGCTAGCTTGTAACTCTCAAGCGCCCTAACTGAGCCTTCACGTCTCATCCTAACATAAGCCGCTATCTTCCTCTTGAGAAGTGCTTCAACTTCTTGAATAAACCACGGCTCCCTCGCTCGACAACTTCCTCCCTGCCTGACAGGTACATACTTATCAAGGACACGCATTAGCTGCTCCTTGAATAAGCTCCACATTTCGTTTGTGCCCATCCCCTGCAGTTTCCTTCCCCATCCTACACATCCTAAATCTTGCCTAATCGCGTCATAATTTCCTTTTCCCCAGCTATATTTCTTGCCCTGCGGTATATACCTGTCCCTGCCCATCGCTATGGTAAACCTAACCGAATTGTGATCACTATCGCCAAATTGCTCACCTACATCTAAATCGAACACCTGGCCGGGTTCATTACCCAGTACCAAATCCAGTGTGGCATCGCCCCTGGTTGGCCTGTCCACATACTGTGTCAGAAAACCCTCCTGCACACACTGGACAAAAACAGACCCATCTAAAGTACTCGAACTATAGTATTTCCAGTCAATATTTGGAAAGTTAAAGTCCCCCATAACCACTACCCTGTTACTCTCGCTCCTGTCGAGAATCATCTTCGCTATCCTTTCCTCTACATCTCTGGAACTATTCGGAGGTCTATAGAAAACTCCCAACAGGGTGACCTCTCCTCTCCTGTTTCTAACCTCGGCCCATACTACCTCAGTAGACGAGTCCTCAAACGTCCTTTCTGCCGCTGTAATACTTTCCTTGATTAACAATGCCACACCCCCCCCCCCCTCTTTTACCCTCTTCTCTGTTCTTACTGAAACATCTAAATCCCGGAACCTGCAACATCCATTCCTGCCCCTGCTCTACCCATGTCTCTGAAATGGCCACAACATCAGGATCCCAGGTACCAACCCATGCTGCAAGCTCACCCACCTTATTCCGGATGCTCCTGGCGTTGAAGTAGACACACTTTAAACCAAGTTCTTGCTTGCCAGTGCCCTCTTGCGTCCCTGTAACCTTATCCCCTACCTCACTACTCTCAACAGCCTGTACACTGGAACTACAATTTAGGTTCCCATTCCCCTGCTGATTTAGTTTAAACCCCACCGAAGAGCACTAACAAATCTCCCCCCCAGGATATTGGTACCCCTCTGGTTCAGGTGAAGACCATCCTGTTTGTAGAGGTCCCACCTACCCCAGAAAGAGCCCCAATTATCCAGGAAACCAAAACCCTCCCTCCTACACCATCCCTGCAGCCACGTGTTCAACTCCTCTCTCTCCCTATTCCTCTCTTCGCTAGCACGTGGCACAGGCAACAACCCAGAGATAACAACTCTGGTTGTTCTCGCTCTCGGCTTCCACCCTAGCTCCCTGAATGTCTGCCTTAAATCCCCATCTCTCTTCCTACCTATGTCGTTGGTGCCTATGTGGACCACGACTTGGGGGTGCTCCCCCTCCCCCTTAAGGATGCCAAAAACACGATCGGAGACATCACGTACCCTGGCACCTGGGAGGCAACACACCAACCGTGAGTCTCTCTCGTTCCCACAGAACCTCCTATCTGTTCCCCTAACTATGGAGTCCCCAATGACTAATGCTCTGCTCCTCTTCCCTTTTCCCTTCTGAGCAACAGGGACAGACTCTGTGCCAGAGACCTGCACCCCATTGCTTACCCCTGGTAAGTCGTCCCCCCCAACAGTATCCAAAACGGTATACCTGTTGTTGAGGGAAACGGCCACAGGGGATCCCTGCACTGCCTGCTGGTTCCCTTTCCTTCCCCTGACGGTAACCCATCTACCTACTTCTTTTACCTGATGTGTGACTGCCTCCCTATAACTCCTGTCAATAATCCCCTCCGCCTCCCGAATGATCCGAAGTTCATCCAGCTCCAGCTCCAGTTCCCTAACGCGGTCTGCGAGGAGCTGGAGTTGGGTGCACTTCCCGCAGATGCAGTCAGCAGGGACACTCTTGGCGACCCCTACCTCCCACATTCTGCAGGAGGAACATACAACTGCTTTTACCTCCATTCCCACTATTCTAGATTCCCAATAAATCTACTGAAAAACCAAACGAAAAAAAAAAGTCAAAACTTGTTCGCTTAGCAATCCGACGGACTGAACTTTTTTAACAAAAAGCTTACCTTATCAACACACTAGAGTCCTTTTTTTTTGGTTAGAGGAGGAGGGTGGGTGGGAGACACTACACGTGTGGTGTCTCGGGTACTGCCACTGCCCAAATAAATAGTTTTCCCCTACCCAGCAGTCCCTGGTCCTCCGAAACAAAAAAGGGATTAACTTGTAACTTACTGAAATTGACCGCTCAGCTGAAAGTCCGCTCCGCAACTCGTTCTGTCAAGGCTGCTCCTCGCAAAAGCCAAAGATTTTAAAACTGCCCAAATAAATAGTTTTCCCCTACCCAGCAGTCCCCGGTCCTCCGAAACAAAAAAGGGATTAACTTGTAACTTACTGAAATTGACCGCTCAGCTGAAAGTCCGCTCCGCACCTCGTTCTGTCAAGGCTGCTCCTCGCAAAAGACAAAGATTTTAAAACTGCCCAAATAAATAGTTTTCCCCTACCCAGCAGTCCCCGGTCCTCCGAAACAAAAAAGGGATTAACTTGTAACTTACTGAAATTGACCGCTCAGCTGAAAGTCCGCTCCGCACCTCGCTCTGTCAAGGCTGCTCCTCGCAAAAGACAAAGATTTTAAAACTGCCCAAATAAATAGTTTTCCCCTACCCAGCAGTCCCCGGTCCTCCGAAACAAAAAAGGGATTAACTTGTAACTTACTGAAATTGACCACTCAGCTGAAAGTCCGCTCCGCACCTCGTTCTGTCAAGGCTGCTCCTCGCAAAAGCCAAAGATTTTAAAACTGCCCAAATAAATAGTTTTCCCCTACCCAGCAGTCCCCGGTCCTCCGAAACAAAAAAGGGATTAACTTGTAATTTACTGAAATTGACCGCTCAGCTGAAAGTCCGCTCCGCACCTCGTTCTGTCAAGGCTGCTCCTCACAAAAGACAAAGATTTTAAAACTGCCCAAATAAATAGTTTTCCCCTACCCAGCAGTCCCCGGTCCTCCGAAACAAAAAAGGGGTTAACTTGTAACTTACTGAAATTGACCGCTCAGCTGAAAGTCCGCTCCGCACCTCGTTCTGTCAAGGCTGCTCCTCGCAAAAGACAAAGATTTTAAACCTGCCCAAATAAATAGTTTTCCCCTACCCAGCAGTCCCCGGTCCTCCGAAACAAAAAAGGGATTAACTTGTAACTTACTGAAATTGACCGCTCAGCTGAAAGTCCGCACCGCACCTCGTTCTGTCAAGGCTGGTCCTCGCAAAAGACAAAGATTTTAAAACTGCCCAAATAAATAGTTTTCCCCTACCCAGCAGTCCCCGGTCCTCCGAAACAAAAACGGGATTAACTTGTAACTTACTGAAATTGACCGCTCAGCTGAAAGTCCGCTCCACACCTCGTTCTGTCAAGGCTGCTCCTCGCAAAAGACAAAGATTTTAAAACTGCCCAAATAAATAGTTTTCCCCTACCCAGCAGTCCCCGGTCCTCCGAAACAAAAAAGGGATTAACTTGTAACTTACTGAAATTGACCGCTCAGCTGAAAGTCCGCTCCGCACCTCGTTCTGTCAAGGTTGCTCCTCGCAAAAGACAAAGATTTTAAAACTGCCCAAATAAATAGTTTTCCCCTACCCAGCAGTCCCCGGTCCTCCGAAACAAAAAAGGGATTAACTTGTAACTTACTGAAATTGACCGCTCAGGTGAAAGTCCGCTCCGCACCTCCTTCTGTCAAGGCTGCTCCTCGCAAAAGTCCCACTCACCCACCAGGAAAGAGCCAATTCTATCCAGGCCGCTATTAATAACATTTGTTTTGTTACTGAGCCCCACTCACACACCAGGAAAGAGCCAATTCAATCCAGGTTTATATTAATACCAGCTGGAGTGGTACTGAATCTCACACACACCAGGAAAGAGCCAATTCAATCCAGGTTTATATTAATACCAGCTGGAGTGGTACTGAATCTCACTCACACCAGGAAAGAGCCAATTCAATACAGGTTTCTATTAATACCAGCTGGAGTGGGACGGAGCCCCACTCACACACCAGTAAAGAGCCAATTCAATCCAGGCCTCCATTTATATCAAATGGAGTAGTACAGAGTCTCATTCACACACCAGGTAAGAGCAAATTCAATCCAGACCTCCAATAATACCAGCTGGAGTGGTACTGAGCCCCACACACACACCCACAAAAGTGCCAATTCAATCCAGGCCTCTATTTATACCAGCTGGAGTGGTACTGAGTCCCACTCACACGCCTGGAAAGAGCCAATTCAATCCAGACCTCTATTAATACAAGCTGGAGTGGTACTGAGTCCCACTAACACACCAGAAAAGTGCCAATTCAATCCAGGCCTCTATTTATACCAGCTGGAGCGGTACTGAGCCCCACTCACACACCATAAGTGTTCCACTTCAATCCAGGCCTCCTTTAATACCAGCTGGTGTGGTACTGAGTCCCGCTCACACACCAGGAAAGAGCCAATTCAATCCAGGGTTCTATTAACACGAGCTGGCGTGGTACTGAGCCCCACTCACGCACCAGGAAAGAGCCAATTAAATCCAGATCTCAATTAATACCAGCTGGAGTGGTACTGAGCCCCAGTCAAACACCAGGAACGTGCCAATTCAATCCAGACCGACAATAATACCAGCTGCAGTGGTACCGAGTCCCACTCACACACCAGGAAAGAGCCAATTCAATCCAGGGTTCTATTAACACAAGCTGGCGTGGTACTGAGCCCCACTCACGCACCAGGAAAGAGCCAATTAAATCCAGATCTCAATTAATACCAGCTGGAGTGGTACTGAGCCCCAGTCAAACACCAGGAACGTGCCAATTCAATCCAGACCGACAATAATACCAGCTGCAGTGGTACCGAGTCCCACTCACACACCAGGAAAGAGCCAATTCAATCCAGGGTTCTATTAACACGAGCTGGCGTGGTACTGAGCCCCACTCACGCACCAGGAAAGAGCCAATTAAATCCAGATCTCAATTAATACCAGCTGGAGTGGTACTGAGCCCCAGTCAAACACCAGGAACGTGCCAATTCAATCCAGACCGACAATAATACCAGCTGCAGTGGTACCGAGTCCCACTCACACACCAGGAAAGAGCCAATTCAATCCAGGGTTCTATTAACACAAGCTGGCGTGGTACTGAGCCCCACTCACGCACCAGGAAAGAGCCAATTAAATCCAGATCTCAATTAATACCAGCTGGAGTGGTACTGAGCCCCAGTCAAACACCAGGAACGTGCCAATTCAATCCAGACCTCTATTAATACCAGCTGGAGTGGTACGCAACCCCACTCACACACCAGAAATAGCCAATTCAATCCAGGCCTCTATTGAGACTAGCTGGAGTGCGACTGAATCCCACTCACACACCAGGAAACAGCCAAATAAATGCAGGCTTCTATTAATAACAGCTGGAGTGGTACGGAGCCCTACTCAAGCACCAGGAAAGAGCCAAATCAATCCAGGCTTGTATTAATACCAGCTGGAGTGGTACTGAGTCCCACTCACCCACCAGGAAAGTTCCACTTCAATCCAGCCCTCCATTAATACCAGCTGGAGTGGTACTGATTCCCAATCACACATGAAGAAAAAGAAAATTTGATCCCAGCTTCTCATAGTTCCAGCTGGAGTGGTACTGAGTCCCACTCACACACCAGGAAAGAGCAAATTCAATCCAGACCTCCAATAATACCAGCTGCAGTGGTACTGAGTCCCACTCACATACCATGAAAGAGTCAATTCAATCCAGACCTCCATTATTACCAGCTGGAGTGGTACTAAGTCCCATTCACCCACCAGGAAAGAGCCAATTCAATCCAGCCTCTATTAATAACATTTGTTTTGTTACTGAGTCCCACTCACATACCAGGGAAGAGCCAATTCAATCCAGGTTTATATTAATACCAGCTGGAGTGGTACTGAGCCCCAATCACACACCAGGTAAGAGCCAATTCAATACAGGCCTCTATTAATACCAGCTGGAGTGGTCCTGAATCTCAATCACACACCAGGAAAGAGCCAATTCAATACACGTTTCTATTAATACCAGCTGGAGTCGTACTGATCCCCACTCACACACCAGGAAAGAAAGAATTCAATCCAGCCCTCTATTAATACCAGCTGGAGTGGTACTGAGCCCCACTCACACACAGGAGAGAGCCAATTCAATACAGGCCTCTATTAATACCAGGTGCGGTGGTACTGAGCCCCACTCACACATCAGGAAAGAGCCAATTCAATACAGGCCTCTATTTATACCAGCTGGAGTGGTACTGAGTCCCACTCACACACCCGGAAAGAGCCAATTCAATACTGGCCTCTATTAATACCAGCTGGAGTGGGACTGTGTCCCACTCACACACCAGTAAAGATCCAATTCAATCCAGGCCTCTATTTATATCAGCTGGAGTAGTACAGAGTCTCACTCTCACACCAGGAAAGAGCAAATTCAATCCAGACCTCCAATAATACCAGCTGAAGTGGTACTGAGCCCCACTCACACACCACAAAAGTGCTAATTCAATCCAGGCCTCTATCTATACCAGCTGGAGTAGTACTGAGTCCCACTCACACGCCTGGAAAGAGCCAATTCAATCCAGGGTTCTATTAACACAAGCTGGCGTGGTACTGAGCCCCACTCACGCACCAGGAAAGAGCCAATTCAATCCAGACCTCTATTAATACCAGCTGGAGTGGTACTGAGTCCCATTCACACATTGAGAAAGAGCCAACTCAATCCACTCCTCTATTAATAACATTTGGAGTGGTGCTGAGTCCCACTCACATACCCGGAAAGAGCCAATTCAGTACAGACCTCTATCAATACCAGCTGGAGTGGTACTGTGTCCCACTCACACTGCAGGAAAGAGCCAATGCAATCCAGGCTTCTATTAATACCAGCTTGAGTGGTACTGAGTCCCACTCACACACCAGAAAAGTTCCACTTCAATCCAGGCCTCCTTTAATACCAGCTGGAGTGGTCCTCAGTCCCACTCACACACCAGAAAAGATCCAATTCTATCCAGGCCTCTATTTATATCAGCTGGAGAGGTATTGAGTCCCACCCATTCACCAGGAAAGAGCCAGTTCAATCCACGCCTCTATTAATAACATTTGGAGTGGTACTGAGTCCCACTCACACACCCGGAAATAGCCAATTCAATGCAGACCACAATTAATATCAGCTTGAGTGGTACTGAGTCCCACCCATGCACCAGGAAAGAGCCAGTACAATCCAGGCCCCTATTCATAACAGCTGGAATGGTACTGAGTCCCACTCACACCCGGAAAGAGCCAATTCAATACACGCCTCTATTAATAACATTTGGAGTGGTACTGAGTCCCACTCACACTCCTGGAAAGAGCTAAATCAATACAGACCTTTACTAATACCAGCTGGAGCGGTACGAAACCCCACTCACTCACCAAGAAAGAGCCAATTCAATCCAGGCCTCTATTAATACCAGCTGGCGTGGTACTGAGCCTAGCCAAACACCAGGAAAGAGCCAATTAAATCCAGACCACAATTAATACCAGCTGGCGTGGTACTGGGTGCCACTCACACCAGGAAGGAGCCAGTTCATTCCAGGCCTCAATTTATACCAGCTGGAGCGGTACTGAGCCCCACTCACATACTAGAAGAGTCCCATTTCAATCCACGCCTCATTTAACTCCAGCTGGAGCGGTACTGAGCCCCACTCATACACCAGAAAAGAGCCAAATCAATCCAGGCCTCTATTAATACCATCTGGAGTGGAACTAACTGCCACTCACATAACAGGAAATAGCCAATTCAATACAGGCCTCTATTAATATCAGCTTGAGTGGTACTGAGTGCCACTCACACACCAGGAAGGAGCCAGTTCATTCCAGGCCTCTAATTATACCAGCTGGCGTGGTACTGAGCCCACCCAAACACCAGGAAAGAGCCAATTTAATCCAGGCCTCTATTAGTACCAGCTGGAGTGGAATTAACCTCCACTCACACCAGGAAAGAGCGAATTCAATCCAGGACTCCATTAATGCCAGCTGGAATGGTACTGAGTCCCACTCATACAACAGAAAATGCCAATTTAATCCAAGCTTCCATTAATACCAGCTGGAGTGGTACTGAGTACCACTCACACACAAGGAAAGAGCCAGTTCAATCAAGGCCTCTATTAATACAAGCTGGAGTGGAATCACCTCCCACTCACACAAGAGGAAAGACCCATTCAAAGCAGGCCTATATTAATACCATCTGGAGTGGGAATGATTCCCACTCACACACCCGGAAAGAGCCAATTCAATACAGGCCTCTATTCATACCAGCTGGAGTGGGACTGAGTCTCAGTCACACAGCAGGAAAGAGCCAATTCAATACAGGCCTCTATTAATACCAGCTGGAGTGGTACTGATTCTTACTCACATACCAGGAAAGAGCCAATTCAATCCAGGTTTATATTAATACCAGCTGGAGTGGTACTGAATCTCACTCACACCAGGAAAGAGCCAATTCAATACAGGTTTCTATTAATACCAGCTGGAGTGGTACTGATCCACACTCACACACCAGGAAAGGACCAATTCAATACAGGTTTCTATTAATACCAGCTGGAGTGGTACTGAACCCTACTCTCGCACCAGGAAAGAGAGAATTCAATCCAGCCCTCCATTAATTGTAGCTGGAGTGGTACTGAGCCAAACTCACACACCAGGATAGAGCCAATTCAATGCAGGCTTGTATTAATACCAGCTGGAGTGGTACTGAGCCCCACTCCCACTCCAGTAAAGGGCCAATTCAATACAGACCTCTATTAATATCAGCTTGAGTGGTACTGAGTGCCACTCACACACCAGGAAGGAGCCAGTTCATTCCAGACCTCTATTTATACCAGCTGGAGCGGTACTGAGCCCCACTCACACACCAGATAAGTCCCATTTCAATCCACGCCTCCTTTAACTCCAGCTGGAGTGGTACCTAGTCTCAGTCACACACAAGGGAAGAGCCAAATCAATCCAGGCCTCTATTAATACCAGCTGGAGTGGTACTGAGCCTCACTCACACACCACGAAAGAGCCAATTCAATCCAGACCTCTTTTACTACCAGCTGGAGTGGCACTGAGTCCCACTCACACACCAGGAAAGCGCCAATTCAATCCATAACTCTATTAATACCAGCTGGAGTGGTACTGAATCTCACTTTCACCAGGAAAGAGCCAATTCAATACAGGTTTCTATTAATACCAGCTGGAGTGGTACTGATCCCCACTCACACACCAGGAAAGGACCAATTCAATACAGGTTTCTATTAATACCAGCTGGAGTGGAACTGAGCCCCACTCACACACAAGGATAGAGCCAATTCAATACAGGCGTCTATTAATACCAGCTGCAGTGGTACTGATTCTTACTCACACAGCATGAAAGAAACAATTCAATCTAGGCTTCTATTAATACCTGCTGGAGTGGTACTGAGCCCCACTCACACACCAGGAAAGAGCCAATTCAATACAGGCCTCTATTAATATCGGCTTGAGTGGTACTGAGTGCCACTCACACACCAGGAAGGAACCAGTTCATTCCAGACCTCTATTTCTACCAGCTGGAGCGGTACTAAGCCCCACTCACTCAGCAGATAAGTCCCATTTCAATTCACGCCTCCTTTAACTCCAGCTGGAGTGGTACCTAGTCTCACTCACACACATGGAAAGAGCCAAATCAATCCAGGCCTCGATTAATACCAGCTGGAGTGGTACTGAGCCTCACTCACACACCACGAAAGAGCCAATTCAATCCAGACCTCTTTCACTACCAGCTGGAGTGGCACTGAGTCCCACTCACACACCAGGAAAGAGACAATTCTATCCCGGGCTCAATAAATAACTGCTGGAGTGGTACTGAGACCCTCTCACACACCCGGGAAGAGCCAATTCGATCCAGGCCTCTATTAATACCAGCTGGAGCGGCACTGAGTCCACTTGCACACCAGGAAAGAGGCAATTCAATCCATAACTCTATTAATACCAGCTGGAGCGGTTCTGAGTCCCACTCACACACGAGGAAAGAGCCAATCCAATCCAGGCCTCTATTAATACCAGCTGGAGTGGCCCTGAGTCCACCTGCACACCGGGAAAGAGCCAATTCAATCCATACCTCTATTAATATCAGCTTGAGTGGGACTGAGCCCCACTTGCACACCAGGAAAGAGCCAATTCAATCCAGGCTTCTATTAATACCTGCTGGAGTGGTACTGATTCCCACTGACTCACCAGCAAAGAGCCAATTCAATCCAGACCTCTATCAATACCAGCTGGAGTATTACTGAGACCCACTCACACACCGGGAAAGAGCCAAATCAATCAAAGCCTCAATAATACCAGCTGGAGTGGTACTGAGACTCACTCACACACCAGAAAGGAGCCAAATCAATCCTGGCCTCTATTAATACCTGCTGGAATGGTACTGAGTCTCACTCACACACCAGGAAATAGCCAATTCAGTCCAGATCACTATTAATACCAGCTGGAGTGGGACTGAGCCCCACAAGAACACAAGGAAAGAGCCAATTCAATCCAGACCTCTATCAATACCAGCTGGAGTATTACTGAGACCCACTCACACACCAGAAAGGAGCCAAATCAATCCAAGCCTCAATAATACCAGCTGGAGTGGTACTCAGTCCCACTCACACAAAAAGAAAGAGCCAATTTATTCCAGGCCTCTACTAATACCAGCTGGAATGGCACTGAGTCCCACTCACACACCAGGAAAGAGCCAATTCAATCCAGACCACTATTAATACCAGCTGGAGTGGGACTGAGCCCCACAAAAACACGAGGAAAGAGCCAATTCAATCCAAACCTCTATCAATACCAGCTGCAGTGGCACTGAGTCCCACTCACACACCAGAAGAAAGCCAACTCAATCCAGGCTTCTATTAATACCAGCTGGAGTGGCACTGAGGCACACACACATACCAGAAAGAGCCAATTAAATCCAGGCCTCTATTAATAACATTTGGAGTGGTACTGAGTCCCACGCACACACCTGGAAAGAGCCAATTCACTCCAGGCCTCTACTAATACCAGCTGGAATGGCACTGAGTCCCACTCACACACCAGGAAAGTGCCAATTCAATCCAGGCTTCGATTAATACCAGCTGGAGTGGTACTGAGCCCCACTTACACACCAGAAAAGAGCCAATTCAATCCGGGCCTTTATTAATATCAGCTGGTGTGGTACTGAGTCCCACTCACACACCACGAGAGGGTCAATCAATCCAGACCTCTATTAGTACCAGCTGGAGTGGTACTGAGTCTCACTCACACACAAGGAAAGATCCAAATCAATCCAGGCCTCTATTAATACCAGCTGCATCGGTACTGTGTCCCACTCACACACCTCTCAGTGAGTGAGTGGGGTCGGTGAGTCAGTGGGGTCGGTCAGTGGGTTCAATAAGTGAGTGGGGTCGGTCAGTGAGTGGGGTCGGTCAGTGAGTGAGGTCGGTCAGTGAGTGGGGTCGGTGAGTGGGGTCAGCCTGTGAATGGGGTCAGTGAGTGGGGTCAGTGAGTGGGGTCAGTGCGTGGGGTCAATCAGTGAGTGAGGTCAGTGAGTGGGGTCAATTAGTGAGTGGGGTCAATCAGTGAGTGGGTCAGTGAGTGAGTGGGGTCGGTCAGTGAGTGAGTGGGGTCGGTCAGTGAGTGAGCGGGGTCGGTCAGTGAGTGAGCGGGGTCGGTCAGTAAGTGAGCGGGGTCGGTCATTGAGTGAGCGGGGTCGGTCAGTGAGTGAGCGGGGTCGGTCAGTGAGTGAGCGGGGTCGGTGAGTGGGGTCAGTCAGTGAGTGTGTGGAGTCAGTGAGTGAGTGGAGTCGGTCAGTGGGGTCAGTGTGTGAGTGGGTCAGTGTGTGAGGGGGGTCAGTGTGTGAGTGGGGTCGGAGAGTGGGGTCGGAGAGTGGGGTCGGAGAGTCGGGTCGGAGAGTCGGGTCGGAGAGTGGGGTCAGTGAGTGAGTGGGGTCAGTGAGTGAGTGGGATCGGTGAGTGAGTGTGGTGTGTCAGGGGGTGGGGTAGGGGAAACAGTAGGGTCGGTGACGGAGTGGGGTCGGTGAGGGAGTGGGATGTGTCAGGGTGTGGGGTCGGCTAGGGTGTGGGGTCGGTGAGGGACTGGGGTCAGGGAATGGGGTCGGTCAGGGGTTGGGGTCGGTGAGGGGTTGGGGTCGGTATTGGCGTGGGGTCGGTGAGGGGGTGGGGTCGGTGAGGGGGTGGGGTCGGTGGGGTCGGTGGGGGCGGACAGGGTGTGGGGGCGGACAGGGGAGTGGGGCCGACAGGGGAGTGGGGGAGGACGAGGGAGTGGGGTGGGTGAGGGATTGGGGTGGTGAGGGATTGGGGTGGGAGAGGGACTGGTTTCAGGGAGTAGGGTGAGTGAGGGAGTGGGTCGGGTCAGGGAGTGGGTCGGGTCAGGGAGTGGGTCAGGGTCAGGTAGTGGGTCAGGGTCAGGGAGTTGGGTCAGGGTCAGGGTCAGGGAGTTGGGTCAGGGTGAGGGAGTTGGGTCAGGGAGAGTGGTGGATGACGGTGTGGGGTGGGTGACGGGGTGGGGTCTGTCAGGGGGTGGGGTCTGTCAGAGAGTGGGGTCAGAGAGTGGGGTCAGAGAGTGGGGTCAGAGAGTGGGGTCTGTGAGTGCGGTCTGTGAGTGCGGTCTGTGAGTGCGGACTGTGAGTGCGGACTGTGAGTGCGGACTGTGAGTGCGGTCTGTGAGTGCGGTCTGTGAGTGCGGTCTGTGAGTGCGTTCGGTGAGTGGGTTCGGTGAGTGGGTTCGGTGAGTGGGTTCGGTGAGTGGGTTCGGTGAGTGGGTTCGGTGAGTGGGTTCGGTGAATGGGGTCCAGTGAGTGGGGTCCAGTGAGTGGGGTCCAGTGAGTGGGGTCCTGTGAGTGGGGTCCAGTGAATGGTGTCCGTCAGTGGGGTCCGGTGAGTGGGGTCCGGTGAGTGGGGTCCGGTGAGTGGGTCCGGTGAGTGGGGTCCGGTGAGTGGGGTCCGGTGAGTGGGTCCGGTGAGTGGGTCCGGTGAGTGGGTCCGGTGAGTGGGTCCGGTGAGTGGGTTCGGTGAATGCGGTCAGTGAGTGGTGTCCGTCAGTGGGGTCCAGTGAGTGGGGTCCAGTGAATGCGGTCAGTGAGTGGTGTCCGTCAGTGGGGTCCAGTGAGTGGGGTCCAGTGAATGCGGTCAGTGAGTGGGGTCCAGTGAGTGGGGTCCAGTGAGTGGGGTCCAGTGAGTGGGTCCAGTGAGTCGGTCCAGTGAGTGGGTCCAATGAGTGGGTTCAGTGAGTGGGGTCAGTGAGTAGGGTCCAGTGAATGTGGTCAGTGAGTGGTGTCCGTCAGTGGGGTCCAGTGAGTGGCGTCCAGTGAATGCGGTCAGTGAGTGGTGTCCGTCAGTGGGGTCCAGTGAGTGGGGTCCAGTGAGTGGGGTCCAGTGAATGCGGTCAGTGAGTGGGGTCCAGTGAGTGGGGTCCAGTGAGTGGGGTCCAGTGAGTGGGGTCAAGTGAGTGGGGTCCAGTGAGTGGGTCCAGTGAGTGGGTCCAGTGAGTGGGCCCAGTGAGTGGGTTCAGTGAGTGGGGTCAGTGAGTGGGGTCCAGTGAATGCGGTCAGTGAGTGGGGTCCAGTGAGTGGGGTCCAGTGAGTGGGGTCCAGTGAGTGGGTCCAGTGAGTCGGTCCAGTGAGTCGGTCCAGTGAGTCGGTCCAGTGAGTGGGGTCAGTGAGTGGGTCCAGTGAGTGGGTCCAGTGAGTGGGTCCAGTGAGTGGGTCCAGTGAGTGGGTTCAGTGAGTGGGTCCAGTGAGTGGGTTCAGTGAGTGGGGTCCGTGAGTGGGGTCCGTGAGTGGGGTCCAGTGAGTGGGGTCCAGTGAGTGGGGTCCAGTGAGTGGGGTCCAGTGAGTGGGTCCAGTGAGTGGGTCCAGTGAGTGGGTTCAGTGAGTGGGGTCAGTGTGTGCCGCCAGAGTGGGGTCCGCGTGTGGGGTCCGCGAGTGGGGTCAGTGAGTGCGGTCCGTAAGTGCTGTCAGTCAGTGAGGTAAGTGAGTGTAGTCAGAGTTAGTGGAGGCAGTAAGTGGAGGCAGTGATTTGGGTCAGTGAGTTGGGTCAGAGTTAGTGGAGTCAGTGAGTGCAGTCAGTGAGTGCAGTCAGTGAGTGCAGTCAGTGAGTGCCGTCAGTGAGTGGGTTCCGTCAGTGGGTTCCGTGAGTGGGGTCCGTGAGTGGGGTCAGTGAGTGGGGTCCGTGAGTGGGGTCCGTGAGTGGGGTCAGTGAGTGGGGTCAGTGAGTGGGGTCAGTTAGTGGGGTCAGTGAGTAGGGTCATTGAGTGGGGTCAGTGAGTGGGGTCAGTGAGTGCGGTCAGTGAGTGCGGTCAGTGAGTGCGGTCAGTGAGTGCCGTCATTGAGTGGGGTCATTGAGTGGGGTCATTGAGTGGGGTCATTGAGTGGGGTCCGTGAGTGGGGTCCGTGAGTGGGGTCAGTGAGTGGGGTCAGTGAGTGGGGTCAGTGAGTGCGGTCCGTGAGTGCGGTCCGTGAGTGCGGTCAGTGAGTGGGGTTTTTTGAGTGGGGTCAGTGAGTGGGGTCCGTGAGTGGGGTCCGTGAGTGGGGTTTTTTGAGTGGGGTCAGTGAGTGGGGTCCGTGAGTGGGGTCCGTCAGTGGGGTCCGTGAGTGGGGTCTGTGAGTGGGGTCCGTGAGTGGGGTCCGTGAGTGGGGTCAGTGAGTGGGGTCAGTGAGTGGGGTCTGTAAGTGGGGTCTGTAAGTGGAGTCTGTGTGTGCGGTCTGTGTGTGCGGTCTGTGTGTGCGGTATGTGAGTGGGGGCAGTGAGTGGGGTCCGTGAGTGGGGTCCGTGAGTGGGGTCCGTGAGTGAGGTCCGTAAGTGGGGTCCGTGAGTGGGGTCAGTGAGTGCGGTCCGTAAGTGCTGTCAGTCAGTGAGGTAAGCGAGTGTGGTCAGAGTTAGTGGAGGCAGTGAGTGGAGGCAGTGATTTGGGTCAGTGAGTTGGGTCAGAGTTAGTGGAGTCAGTGAGTGCCATCAGTGAATGGGGTCAGCGAGTGGGGTCCGTGAGTGTGTTCCGTCAGTGGGGTCAGTGAGTGGGGTCAGTGAGTGGGGTCAGTGAGTGGGGTCAGTGAGTGGGGTCATTGAGTGCGGTCCGTGAGTGCGGTCCGTGAGTGCGGTCCGTGAGTGGGGTCAGTTAGTGGGATCCGTGAGGGGGGTCAGTTAGTGGGGCCAGTGAGTGGGGTTTGTAAGTGGGGTCTGTGTGTGCGTTCAGTTAGTGCCGTCAGTGAGTGGAGGCAGTGAGTGGAGGCAGTGATTTGGGTCAGAGTTAGTGGAGTCAGTGAGTGCAGTCAGTGAGTGCAGTCAGTGAGTGCAGTCAGTGAGTGCAGTCAGTGAGTGGGTTCCGTCAGTGGGTTCCGTCAGTGGGTTCCGTCAGTGGGTTCCGTCAGTGGGGTCAGATGAGTGGGGTCAGTGAGTGGGGCCAGTGAGTGGGGTTTGTAAGTGGGGTGTGTGTGCGTTCAGTGAGTGCGTTCAGTGAGTGCGGTCCGTGAGTGCGGTCAGTGAGTGGGGTCAGTTAGTGGGATCCGTTAGTGGGGCCAGTGAGTGGGGTTTGTAAGTGGGGTCTGTGTGTGCGTTCAGTGAGTGCCGTCAGTGAGTGGAGGCAGTGAGTGGAGGCAGTGAGTGGAGGCAGTGAGTGGAGGCAGTGATTTGGGTCAGAGTTAGTGCAGTCAGTGAGTGCAGTCAGTGAGTGCAGTCAGTGAGTGCGGTCAGTGAATGGGTTCCGTCAGTGGGTTCCGTCAGTGGGGTCAGTCAGTGGGGTCAGTGAGTGGGGTCAGTGAGTGGGATCAGTGAGTGGGATCAGTGAGTGGGATCCGTGAGGGGGGTCATTGAGTGGGGTCCGTGAGTAGGGGCAGTGAGTAGGGGCAGTGAGTAGGGGCAGTGAGTGGGGGCAGTGAGTGAGTTCACTGAGTGGGGTCAGTCAGTGATGTCCGTGAGTGATGACTGTGAGTGATGTCCGTGAGTGATGTCCGTGAGTGGGGTCAGTAAGTGGGGTCAGTGAGTGGTGTCAGTGAGTGGGGTCAGTTAGTGGGGTCAGTGAGTGGGGTCAGTGAGTGGGGTCAGTGAGTGGGGTCAGTGAGTGGGGTCCGTGAGTGGGGTTAGTAAGTGGGGTCAGTGAGTGGGGTCATTGAGTAGGGTCATTGAGTGGGGGCAGTGAGTGGGGGCAGTGAGTGGGGGCAGTGAGTGGGGGCAGTGTGTGGGGGCAGTGTGTGGGGGCAGTGATTTGGATCAGAGTTAGTGGAGTCAGTGAGTGCAGTCAGTGAGTGCAGTCAGTGAGTGCAGTCAGTGAGTGGGGTCAGTGAGTGGGGTCCGTCAGTGGGGTCAGTGAGTGGGGACAGTCAGTGGGGTCAGTGAGTGGGGTTTGTAAGTGGGGTCTGTGTGTGCGTTCAGTCAGTGGGGTCAGTGAGTGGGGTCAGTGAGTGGGGTCAGTGAGTGGGGTCAGTGAGTCGGGGCAGTGAGTGGGGGCAGTGAGTGGGGGCAGTGAGTGGGGTCAGTGAGTGGGGTCAGTGAGTGGGGTCAATGAGTGGGGTCAGTGAGTCAGGTCTGTGAGGTCCGTGAGTTAGGTCCGTGAGTGGGGTCAGTGAGTGCGGTGAGTCAGTGAGGTAAGTGAGTGTGGTCAGAGTTAGTGGAGGCAGTGAGTGGAGGCAGTGATTTGGGTCAGTGAGTTGGGTCAGAGTTAGTGGAGTCAGTGAGTGCAGTCAGTGAGTGCAGTCAGTGAGTGCCGTCAGTGAATGGGGTCAGCGAGTGCCGTCAGTGAATGGGGTCAGCGAGTGGGGTCCGTGAGTGTGTTCCGTGAGTGTGTTCCGTGAGTGTGTTCCGTGAGTGTGTTCCGTGTGTGTGTTCCGTCAGTGAGTGGGGTCAGTTAGTGGGGTCAGTGAGTGGGGTCAGTGAGTGGGGTCAGTGAGTGGGGTCAGTGAGTGGGTTGAGTGAGTGGGTTGAGTGAGTGGGGTCAGTGAGTGGGTTCCGTCAGTGGGGTCCGTCAGTGGGGTCCGTCAGTGGGGTCCGTCAGTGGGGATCCGTGAGTGGGGTCCGTGAGAGAGGTCATTGAGTGGGTTCCGTGAGTGGGGTCCGTGAGTTGGGTCCGTGAGTGGGGGCAGTGAGTGGGGATAGTGAGTGCGGATAGTGAGTGGGGTCAGTGAGTGGGGTCAGTAAGTGGGGTCAGTGTGTGGGGTCAGTGAGTGGGGTCTGTAAGTGGGGTCAGTGAGTGGGGCCAGTGAGTGGGGTCAGTGAGTGGGGCCAGTGAGTGGGGCCAGTGAGTGGGGCCAGTGAGTGGGGCCATTGAGTGGGGTCCGTGAGTGGGGTCCGTGAGTGGGGTCCGTGAGTGGGGTCCGTTAGTGGGGTCCGTGAGTGGGGCCAGTGAGTGGGGCCAGTGAGTGGGGCCAGAGAGTGGGGCCAGAGAGTGGGGCCAGAGAGTGGGGCCAGTGAGTGAGGTCAGTGAGTGAGGTCAGTCAGTGGGGTCCGTGAGTGGGGTCAGTGCGTGCCGTCAGTGAGTGCCGTCAGTGAGTGCCGTCAGTGCGTGCCGTCAGTGAGTGCCGTCAGTGAGTGCCGTCAGTGAGTGGGGTCAGTGAGTGGGGTCACGAGTGGGGTCAGCGAGTGTGTTCCGTGAGTGTGTTCCGTGAGTGTGTTCCGTGAGTGTGTTCCGTGAGTGTGTTCCGTGTTTGTGTTCCGTCTGTGTGTTCCATCAGTGAGTGGGGTCAGTGAGTGGTGTCAGTGAGTGGGGTCAGTGAGTGGGGTCAGTGAGTGGGGTCCGTCAGTGGGGTCCGTCAGTGGGGTCCGTCAGTGGGGTCCGCGAGTGGGGGCAGCGAGTGGGGGCAGCGAGTGGGGGCAGCGAGTGGGGGCAGCGAGCGGGGCCAGCGAGCGGGGCCAGCGAGCGGGGGCAGCGAGCGGGGGTAGCGAGTGGGGGCAGCGAGCGGGGCCAGCGAGTGGGGGCAGCGAGTGGGGGCAGCGAGCGGGGCCAGCGAGCGGGGCCAGCGAGCGGGGGCAGCGAGCGGGGGTAGCGAGTGGGGGCAGCGAGCGGGGCCAGCGAGCGGGGCCAGCGAGTGGGGCCAGCGAGTGATGTCACTGAGTGGGTTCAGTCAGTGAGGTCCGTGAGTGGGGTCAGTGAGTGGGGTCAGTGAGTGCCGTCAGTGAGTGCCGTCAGTGAGTGGGGTCAGTGAGTGGGGTCAGTGAGTGGGGTCCGTCAGTGGGGTCCGTCAGTGGGGTCCGTCAGTGGGGTCCGTCAGTGGGGTCCGTCAGTGGGTCCTGTCAGTGGGGTCAGTGAGTGGGGTCAGTGAGTGGGGTCCGTGAGTGGGGTCCGTGAGTGGGGTCCGTGAGTGGGGTCCGTGAGTGGGGGCAGTGAGTGGGGGCAGTGAGTGGGGGCAGTGAGTGGGGGCAGTGAGTGCCGTCGGTGGGTGGGGTCGGTGGGTGGGGTCGGTGAGTGTGGTTGGTGAGTGGTGTCAGTGAGTGGGGTCAGTTAGTCGTGTCCGTGATAGCAGGCAGGGAGTGGGGTCAGTGAGTGTAGATTGTGAGTACGGTCAGTCAGTGCTGTCAGTCAGTGAGGTAAGTTAGTGGAGGCATTGAGTGGAGGCAGTGATTTGGGTCAGTGAGTTGGGTCAGAGTTAGTGGAGTCAGTGAGTGGTGTCAGTGATTGGGGTCAGTTTGAGCCGTCAGTGAGTGCCGTCAGTGAGTGCCGTCGGTGAGTGCCGTCGGTGAGTGGGGTCAGTAAGTGGGGTCCGTAAGTGGGGTCCGTGAGTGGGGGCCGTGAGTGGGGTCAGTGAGTGGGGTCAGTGAGTGGGGTCTGTGAGTGGGGTCTGTGCGTGGGGTCTGTGAGTGGGGTCTGTGAGAGGTGTCTGTGTGTGCGGTCAGTAAGTTGGGTCAGAGAGGGGGTCAGTGAGTAGGGTCAGTGAGTGGGGTCCGTGATAGCAGGCAGGGAGTGGGGTCAGTGAGTGTAGATTGTGAGTACGGTCAGTCAGTGCTGTCAGTCAGTAAGGTAAGTTAGTGGAGGGAGTGAGTGGAGGCAGTGATTGGGGTCAGTTTGTGCCGTCAGTGAGTGCCGTCAGTGAGTGGGGTCAGTGAGTGCCGTCAGTGAGTGGGGTCAGTGAGCGGTGTCAGTGAGCGGTGTCAGTGAGCAGTGTCAGTGAGCGGTGTCAGTGAGCGGTGTCAGTGAGCGGGGTCAGTGAGCGGTGTCAGTGAGCGGGGTCAGTGAGCGGTGTCAGTGAGCGGTGTCAGTGAGCAGTGTCAGTGAGCGGTGTCAGTGAGCGGTGTCAGTGAGCGGGGTCAGTGAGCGGTGTCAGTGAGCGGTGTCAGTGAGCGGTGTCAGTGAGCGGTGTCAGTGAGCAGTGTCAGTGAGCGGTGTCAGTAAGCGGTGTCAGTGTGCGGGGTCAGTGAGCGGGGTCAGTGAGCGGGGTCAGTGAGCGGTGTCAGTGAGCGGTGTCAGTTAGCGGTGTCCGTGATAGCAGGCAGGGAGTAGGGTCGGTGAGTGGGGTCGGTGAGTGGGGTCGGTGAGTGGGTTCAGTAAGTGGGGTCTGTGAGTGGGGTCAGTGAGTGGGGTCAGTGAGTGGGTTCAGTGAGTGTAGATTGTGAGTACGGTCAGTCAGTGCTGTCAGTCAGTGAGGTAAGTTAGTGGAGTCAGTGAGTCGAGTCAGTGAGTGGAGTCATTGAGTGGGGTCAGTGAGTGGGGTCAGTGATTGCTGTCCTGTTCTTTGAAGATCTCAGCCTCCAAGCCGAGCCTGTGCTGACTGAGTACAGGAAGAGCCCAGGTCCCATTCCCAGCCTCTGCTGAGTTAACACCCTGTTGTACCAGTTGTTATCAGTGTGTGATCTTCCCTCACTGTGGAGTGGATGGAAGTAAACTCCCACAGCATGGATTAGATATGAAGTAAATCTCCCTCTACACTGCCGCATCAAACAATACAGGGAATGTACAGCACGGGTTAGATACAGATTACAGCTCCTTCTAGACCTTCCAATCAAACACTCCCTGGACAGGTACAGCACTGGGATTGGCTTGTCAATTTGGAGCACTTCCTGCCAGCAATCAGGGGGAGCAGCTGCACCTGTGTTGCAGCAATTGCAGAGTGGAGAGTGGAAACTGCAGCAACTGGAGAAAGGTAAATACAGAGTGGAAACTGCAGCAACTGGAGAGAGAGATTGGAGAAAGGTGAATACAGAGTGGAAACTGCAGCAACTGGAGAAAGGTGAATACAGAGTGGAAACTGCAGCAACTGGAGAGAGAGATTGGAGAAAGGTGAATACAGAATGGAAACTGCAGCAACTGGAGAAAGGTGAATACAGAGTGGAAACTGCAGCAACTGGAGAGAGAGATTGGAGAAAGGTGAATACAGAGTGGAAACTGCAGCAACTGGAGAGAGAGATTGGAGAAAGGTGAATACAGAGTGGAAACTGCAGCAACTGGAGAAAGGTGAATACAGAGTGGAAACTGCAGCAACTGGAGAGAGAGATTGGAGAAAGGTGAATACAGAGTGGAAACTGCAGCAACTGGAGAAAGGTGAATACAGAGTGGAAACTGCAGCAACTGGAGAGAGAGATTGGAGAAAGGTGAATACAGAGTGGAGGGAAACCATCAAGGAAGGCTGCAATTTTTCTGGAGAGGTGGGTGTCAGGGCACCTGAAAGACTATTAAGTTTAAACTGTTTGGGGGAGGGAGAAGAGGCCTGAAGACTCAGGGGTGGGGCAGCCAAATCCAGTAAGGGCCCCTGTGTTTGTATTGGTGTTTGCACACAGGGAGCTCCCTCCCCACCCCAACTGCCTGCTCGGGACAGCTGGAGTTGCCCGGGTGAAGACTGTCTTGTTAAAATCAGAAGAGGAGAGTACCGGGCGGCTCCAGCTGTCCCGGGCGAAGAAGCCTCCCCCAACTGGAAGACAACAAACAAGTTTGGACTAATTGTGATAAAGGTGCTCCAACTGGCAGTTGAAACAAACATCCTTTTCAGCCTTTCTCTCCCTTCCTCCACTCAGTCGCCTCAATCACCTATCCTCCCCTTTTCCTTTACCATCCTACGCCATCCTCCTCTACTCCCACTCCACCTTGTTTAAAGTTTGCTTTTTTTTTTAAATTGTGTAAATTTGTTTTGTTTCTTGGGGGTGGACGTAGCTCTTAGACCCCATGGCAAGCCCCTCTTCGCCGGTGGCGGAGCCTTCCCGTTCATATGCTGCTGCGGCTGCTGCAGCTGCACCTGTTGCCCCGTCACCGTTTGCTTTATTAACAACGAAGCATGGGGTCAAGAGCTACGTCCACCCGAACATGACTATAGAGGCATGCGTGAAAGCAATGGCCGAGGTTGTCGGCCCTTCGGCCATTGTTGCAGCCTCTAAAATGTACGGGAAGGCAGTGTTTTTCCTGAAGACCGAGCGGGCGGTGTCCCTGGCTCTGGGCAAGGGGCTCACCGTGGGCGGGACCTTTCTGCCAGTGGACCCCCTGGAGGCCACTGCGCAAAGGCTCATTTTATCCAATGTCCCACCCTTCATCCCTGGTGAGCTCCTCCTTCCCCACCTGCACCATCTGGGGGAGGTAAAGACGGGGCTCACCCCAGTCCCGCTCGGTCTTCGGGAGAACAGCCTCCGACACGTCTACTCCTTCCGCCGCCAGTTATTCATGCAGCTGGCGCGGGAGGAGGTGACAGAGGGCCACTACAATGTAGAATTCCAGGGGACGGCCTACCGCGTCTTCTGGACCTTGGACGGGGTGCGGTGCCATGTCTGTAAGGGGGTGGGGCATGTTCGTAAGAACTGCCCCAACCTCCCGGCTGCCAACTCCAACTCAGCGGCACAGGGTGGCGACGCTGCACCTCCTCCCACCCCCACTACACCACCACCAGATACCATTCAGTCGGTACCGGAGGCTGTGGTTTTCACTGCCTCCGGCAGGGAGGGGGGTGACCGTCCAAGTGGAAGGAAGGCGCGGAGGAGTAATAAACATCGAGAGGCGCGTCCCCTGGATAGCGTGACACTACCCGAGCCTGAGCTCAGCCCAAGGCCCGATCTCGGGAAGTCAACTTGCCCCAGGGCTGGGCTCAGGCCCAGGGTGAATAAAAAAAAGGAGAGTGTGGAGGTGGAGGCCTCTGATGATATGGAGGTCTCTGAGCCTCCGCACACAACTGGGAAAAAGAGGAGAAGGCACCCCTCCACAGAGGTAACAAGGGGCCCTGAGGCGCAGGGCCCATCTGTTGGAGGGGAGCTGCCTCCTGTTTCGGGTCCCCAGGTTTCCCCTACCGCCACCACCAAGGCTGCAAAGTCCGGGCAGGTGCTCCCTATTCCTCAGGATGGAGGGGAGGGGATGGCCCCGGTACATGAGGCCCCTCCTGAAGGAGTAAGTGGGGCCCTGCTTGTGGTGGGGGAGCCTGGGGAAGCCGCCCATTCTGCCACAGCTACTGGGTCGGGTGTCCTGAATGAAGGGGAGGGCGAGGCCCCAGAGGGTCGGGCCTCCCAGCCGGAGTCCACCACCAACCAGGAGACACCCGACCCAGTTATAACTGAGAATGCTGCCCCACCTGCTGGGCCTGTGGGTGCTGGCGGAGCGGGAGATAGCCTCCTCCCTCCGCCTCCAATCTCGGCTCCGGCTGGTTTCCCAGAGTCGGGAACTTCTGTCTCCCCTGGACCACTCATTGCCCTGGGGACGGAGGTGGAGGGGGGTCCTGAGCCGTTGGTGCCTACAGGCTCCAGTTTCACAATAGAACCCAGAGAGGACTCCTCCGCCATCGATCCTGGGGGTGGGATCGTGACGGAGGCGGGACCAGCTGGCGCGGCCGGGACGTCCGCCCCACAGTGTGTGGTGGATGTGTTGGCCGCTGGCGGTGATGACACGGAGGAGGATGGGGATTCGGTGCGGGGCACGGAGGATGATCTTGATTCCATCGCCAGTGAGGTGGTGGAGTCCCTCGTGCCTCCCACCGAATCTCCTCTCATCCCCACGGCGGAACTCCGGGATTTCCTCGCGGCTTGCAGGGGTTGCCGCAATAAAGTTCAGCTGGCCCTCGACCGTTGGTCGAATCTGGCGCTGATCATCCAGTCCGTCCGTGCCGCCCTTAAGATAGCGGGCAAGCGCGCGGACGTGAAACTGGTTGAGAGGCGCCGTTTTAATGTGTTCCTCAATGGGTTGCTGGGGGAGTGGAGGGCCAGGTGCACTTCCACTCCCTCCTCACAGTGAGCTGTTGGTGACGGGTTTTAAGTACCTTTGACATGAAGATAACCATAGCCAGCCTCAACATCAACGGCAGCAGAGGGGCTCACCGCAGATTTCACAATCTCTCAGTCCTTAGGGAAGGGAGATACGCGGTGAGCTTTCTGCAGGAAACCCACACCATTCCGGGAGACGAAGCCACCTGGCTCCTGGAGTGGCAGGGTGGGGTTTACATGAGTCACCTCACCCCTATTTCTAGTGGGGTGGCTATCTTGTTGGCCCCGACTTTTCAGCCGGAGATCTTGGGGGTCAAGGAGCTAGTGCCGGGCCGCTTGCTCCACCTCGCCGTTCGCCTGGGTAGCGTGCCGCTCCACTTTGTGAATGTGTACGCGCCCAGGCCCGGCGCTTTGCAAGCGCGCTTCTTTGAAGAAGTGTCCGCTCTCTTGAGCTCCATCGATAGCGGCGAGTGCATCATCCTCGGGGGGGATTTTAACTGCACCCTCGAGGTGGGGGATCGCTCCGGTCCCCAGCGCGGCCAAGCGTCGGTGGAGAAGTTGAGGGGACTGATCAGCTCCCTTAACTTGGTGGACGTCTGGCGGAATCTCCATCCCGACTCCAGCGCCTTCACGTGGAGGTCTGGAGGAGGGGGGTCGCGAATCGACCGCCTCTGCATTTCGCAGGCGTACGTCTCCCGCGTTTCGGCGGCCTCCATGCGGCTGGTGCCGTGCTCGGACCACCGCCTGGTTTGGGCGGAGTTCACTCCGCTCCGCACGCGGGCGGGGTCCGCGTACTGGCACTTTAACAACCGGCTGCTGGAGGACGTGCGATTTCGGGACTCGTTCTGTCGATTCTGGGCCGACTGGAGAAGGAAGCAGGGGGGCTTCCCCTCCTTGAGGCTATGGTGGGATGTGGGCAAGACTCACATCCGCGTCTTCTGTCAGGAGTACGCGAAGGGGTCGACCAAGAGGCGGGAAGCCGAGATCGGGCGCCTTGAGAGGGAGGTGCTCGACTTGGAATCCCGCCTCGGTCATGCCGTCGTGGACCCGGCCCTGTGGCAGGCGTACAAAGAGAAGAAGGGCGCGCTGAGGAACCTGCAGCTCATAGGGTCCCGAGGCGCGTACGTGAGGTCGCGGATCCAGATCCTGGAAGATTTGGACGGCGCCTCACCCTTCTTCTACTCGCTGGAAAAATGGCGGGGGGTCCGTAAGCAGCTCGTCGAGCTGCTGGCCGACGACGGATCCTCCATCACGGATCCGGAGGGAATGGGCCTCCTGGTCCGGACGTATTACAGTGCATTGTTCTCTCCGGATCCGTCCAGTGAGGATGCGCGCAGAGTTTTGTGGGAGGACCTGCCGCAGGTCAGCCCGGAGGGCGCCGAAGGATTGGAGGCTCCGCTCACGTTGGCGGAGCTGACTGGCGCCCTCCACCAGCTCTCGAGGGGCAAATCCCCAGGGCTGGATGGGTTGACCGTGGAGTTCCTCAGGGCGTTCTGGGACGTCCTGGGGGACGATTACGCGCGGGTCCTGGGGGAAAGCCTGGCGACCGGGGAGATGCCCCTCTCGTGGCGCAGGGCGGTCATCGTCCTGCTGCCGAAGAGGGGCGATCTCCGCCTGCTTAAAAACTGGCGTCCGGTCTCCCTCCTCAGCACGGATTATAAGATCTTTGCCCGGGCTATGTCTACCCGCCTGGGCTCCGTGCTGGCCCACATGATCCACCCCGACCAGTCCTACACGGTCCCGGGCCGGTCCATCCAGGACAACATCCACCTGGTCCGGGACCTGATCCATCTTTCCCAGAGGACTGGTCAGTCGGTCGCCTTTCTCTCCCTCGATCAGGAGAAGGCGTTCGACAGGGTGGATCACGATTACCTTTTCGGGACTCTGAGCGCTTTCGGACTCGGGCCGCATTTTGTGGCCCGGGTCCGACTTTTATACGCCGCCGCAGAGTGTCTAGTCAAAGTTAACGGGTCCTTGACGGCGCCCCTTCGATTTGGGAGAGGAGTGCGTCAGGGGTGCCCCATGTCCGGCCAATTGTATACCATCTGCGTGGAGCCCTTCCTGTGCCTGCTTCGCAGGAGGTTGACGGGATTGGCTCTGCGCGAGCCGGCCATGCGGGTCATCCTCTCGGCTTACGCCGTCGACGTGCTCCTCGCAATCACAGATCCCGTTGACTTGCGGAGGATGCGCGACTGCCAGCAGACCTTTTCTGCCGCGTCCTCCGCGAGGATCAATTGGGAGAAATGTTCCGGACTCCTGGTTGGTCAGTGGCGGGTGGACTCCCTGCCGGAGGAGATGACACCTTTTGCGTGGAGCACCACGCACCTCCTCTATCTGGGAGTCCACCTTAGCCCCGCTGAGGAAGCCTGGCCGGCAAACTGGCAGGAGTTGGAGGAGAAAGTCACCGCTCGGCTGGGGCGCTGGACAGGACTGCTCCGAGTGCTTTCCTACAGGGGCCGAGCGTTGGTCATAAACCAACTGGTGGCCTCCATGCTGTGGTACCGGTTTGCCACTTTGGCCCCGCCCCCTGTATTTGCCACCAAGATCCAGAAGAAACTCGTCGATTTCTTCTGGGGCAAGAGGAAACACTGGGTCTCTGCCGCGGTCCTGAGTCTCCCGATCGAGCAGGGCGGTCATTCGCTGGTGTGCGTCCGCACCCAGGCTGCGACTCTCCGCCTTCGGACCCTGCAGAGATACCTGTACGTCGAGCGTCCTCCCAGATGGTGTGTGCTGGCGACGTATTTTTTCCGCCAGTGTCACTGCCTTCAAGACGACACGCAGCTCCCGGTGGAGTCCGTTAGCCGCGCCTCTCTGAGGGAGTTGCCTGTCTTTTACCGGGATCTTTTCCGAGTCTGGAACATGGTCGCCTCCAGTCAGGGCGCTCCCCCGCCGGCGGAGGAGAGTGCCTCGGCTGTCCGGGCGGCCGACTCCGGGGACGGTCCGGCGGGCGGAGGAGTAGCCGAAACCCCCGGGACGCCCCTCACTGCGGGTGGCGAGGGGGCTCGGGAGTGCGGAGCGATCCCGGCCGAGCTGACCCCCGCTCGGCCGGAACTGCTCATCGGACCCAGGCCCCGAAACCCTCCTCGGGAGCCGGTCCCGCACAACCCGAGCCGCCTCTCGGAAATGCCCTCCGTGCCATTCCAATCGGCGCGGAGGGGTTTCCTGTACGGGCTGCTCCTGCACACTCTCCACTTCCTCGCCCTCGTCAGCCGGCCGGACACGCCCTGGCGGTCCGCGTTGCCATCTGGCGGCGAGGGGAAACCCCGATGGAGGTCTCTCTACGCGGGAGTCTTCCCCCTTTACATCGGGGACCTGGGGTGGAGGTTGCTGCACAGAGCAGTCCCGTGCAATAGGCTTTTAAGTAGGTTCACGGACTCCCAGGCCACCTGTACTTTCTGCGGCCTGGACGAGTCCGTGTTCCACATTTATACGGAGTGTGCGAGGTTGCAGCCCCTATTTGAGTATCTGAAGGGGCTGCTCCTCAAATTCTGGCTGCACTTCAGTCCCACGCTCCTGATCTTTGGGCACCCGGTGCGGAGGGGCTTGGGCCGGGAGGAGGATCTCCTCGTCGGTCTGCTCCTGGGCCTGGCCAAGGTGGCAATTCACAGGTCCAGGTTGCGGGCCGTCGGGGGGTCCGTCCTCCCCGATTGCCTGCCCCTCTTCCGCGGTTACGTTCGCGCCCGGGTGTCCCTGGAAAAGGAGCATGCGGTGTCCGCCGGTACGCTTGAGGCCTTCCGCGACCGGTGGGCACCGCAGGGACTGGAGTGCATCGTCGACGCCGAGAATGGCATTTTAATTTGAGTTTTTTGTTTATTTATCTGTTTTAATAAAGTTATTTTAAAACTGTAAATATGTACATAAAGGGGGCCTGAGGGATAAAGGCCCCCTCGATAAAAAAAAAAAAAAAAGGTTACTCAGCACAGAGTAAAGCTCTTTCTGCAGTGTCCCATTAAACACACATCAGCCAATATTGAGTAGGGCACAGGGGCTTTGGTTACTAGGTACTGCATCGATGTCAAAAAGCAATGTGATTCAGCCCAGCTGGTCCTCTCCTTGTGTCTTTAAAGGTGGCGTGTTTGTGTCAAACTTACATTTTGAAGTTGTGTTCTGTACACCAAAGTCAAGGTCATGACCATATATCAAGAAATGCAGGGGCGCTGATACCAACCCCTAGGGAACTCCACGATGTACTTTCCTGCAGTCTGGAAAAAAAAAATATTTTTTTTTTTTTTGAGATACAGCACTGAAACAGGCCCTTTAGCCCACCGAGTCAACCACCCATTTATGCTAATGCTACATTAATCCCATATTCCCTCCTAGATCCCCACAACTCTCCTACCACCTACCAACGCGAGGAGCAATTTACAATGGTCAATTTACTTATCAACCTGCAAGTCTTTGGCTGTGAGAGGAAACCGGAGCACCCATCGGAAACCCATGCAGTCACAGGGAGAACTTACAAAGTTCACATAGACAGTACCCAGAATCAAACCCAGGTCGCTGGAATTGAAAGACTGCGGTGCTCGCCACTGCGCCACTGTGCAGTTCACAACAACTCTGTGTCAAGAATGTGTCAGATTGAGTATAATCTGGGAAAACGTGATCTTGTCCACTTTGTCAGGAAGAATAGCAAAACAGTATTTTAAATGGAGAGAAATTGCAGAACTCTGCTGTACAGGGTGATTTGGGTGTCCTGGTACATGATTTAACAGAAAGTTAGTCTGCAGGTACAGCAAGTGATTAAGAATGCAAATAGAATGTTGTAATTTATTGCAAGGAGAATGGAATATTAAAGCGGGGAAGTTTTGCTGCGGTTGGCATTTTTGAGAACACAGCTGGAGTATTGTGAACAGTTTTGGTGTCCTTACTTAAGTATAGAATTGCAGTGGAAGTAGTTCAGAGAAGGTTCACTCAACTGATTCCTGGGATAAGGGGTTATCTTATGAGGAAAGGTTGGACAGGTTGGGCCTGTAACAATTGGAGTTTAGAAGAATGAGAGGTGATCTTACTGAAACATATGAGGTCCTGAGGGGAATTGACAGGGTGGATGCTGAGAGAATGTTTCCCCTTGCGGAAGAGACTGAAACAAGGGGACACAGTTTTAAAATGAGGGGTCTCCCATTTACGATGGAGATGAGGTGTTTTTTTCTCTCTCAGAGGTTTATTAGTCTGTGGAATTCTCTTCCCCAGAGAGCAGTGTAGGCAGAGTCATTGTATATTTTTTAAGGCTGAGTTAGACAGAGTCTTGATTGACAAGGGAGTCAAAGGTTATCGCAGGTGGACAGGAATATAGAGTTGAGGCCACAATCAGATCAGCCATGATCTTATGAAATGGAGGAACAGGCTTGAGAGGCCGAATAGTCAACTCCTGCTCATAATTCATATGCTCGTATGTTTGCTGTGACACAACTAATTTTCTATCCATGCTGCTACTGTCCCTTTTATTCCATGGCTATAACTTTGCTGACAAGCCTGTTATGTGGCACTTTATCAAATGCCTTTTGGGAGACCATGTTCACACTGCAATGGGATACCCTCATTAACCCTCTCTGTTCCCTCATCAAAAAAACTCAAACAGGTTAGTTAAACATGATTTTCCCTCAACAAACCCATGCTGGATTTCCTCAGTTAATCCACATTTATCCAAAGTGACTATTACTTTTGTCCTGAATTGTCGTTTCTAAAAGCTTTCCCACGACCAAGATTAAACTGACTGACTGTAGTTGCTGGGCTTGTCCTTACACCCTTTTTGAGGAAGGGTGTAATATTTGCAATTCTCCACTCCTCTGGCATCACCCCTGTATCTAAGGAGGATTGGAAGACTGTCCAGTGAATCCTCAATTTCCATTTTTACTTCCCTCAGTAACATTGCTTCTCATCAGTTACTGGTAACTTATCAACTTTAAGTGCAGCCAGCCTATCTAATGCCTCTTCAACAGTTTTTATTCCACCTTGAAGCCTTGTGTCTGTAAAAAGGGTTACTGCGTGTTGATATAAAGGTGAATATATGGCTAGTTGATATTCATTTAGGCCATTTAGCCCCTTAAACCTGTTCTGCCATTCTGTGAGGTCATGGCTGATCTGTGACCTAACTCCAGACACCCACCTTTTGTCCATTATATCTTAATAGCATTGGTTGGCAAGTATTTATTAATCTCAGATTGAAAATTTGCAATTGATCTAGCATCAGTTGTTGTTTGTGGAAGAGAGTTCCAAACTTCCACCACACTTTGTGTGTACAGGTGTTTCCTAATTTCACTGCTGAAAGGTCTGACTCTCATTTCTAGAATATGGCACCTAGTCCTGGACTCCCCAAGCAGTGGAAATAGTTTTTCATCATCTACCCTATGTTCAGTTTTCTTTTTGATAAACCGTAATAGCCATTGAGTCGACATCGGCCCATATTGATGGCAGTGATTAAACTTTATTCTGCACAAGTAACATATGATACCTCACAGTATCTGAACAGTAGTTTACAATGTGTCATTTATATGACCCGGTTTTTCCCTTGGGTAAAATTCATGGTAATAAATACCTGCAGCTGTGGGTGAAATCACTTGTCTCATCCTCCAAGTGCCTTTTGCAATCTTTTACACCTTCTGTCTATTTGGACACTCTTTGTATAAGCCTTACAATGATACAAACACACTAAATTTCACTAGACCAATCATTGACTTCCTACTATCCTCTTATTACAATTGCAGGTATAGACATTCACAAGGCCCTGTTTTACTCAGGTTTCAGTCTAATAACCCCTGAGATCACATTTTTTCCTCCCGCTGACGTTATCAGTCTAGCTGTGACAATGCAAAGAGGCATCTTTTACACTGTAGACATGTAACAGTCTTGATGGACCAATGATTCCAAATAGAGGTTCCTCCCAACACCATTCCCTGTCCTGTCTTGAACCAGAACACCAGAGCTCCTTTACTCATTATCACATTCCAAATAAGATGCATAGTCTACATTCCCATGGGAACAAGGCTGCCTCTGTTTGCTGTTCTGTTCTTTTATTTCTGATGTTCTTTTAGTTTAATTGAATTATCCATATTGCCCATTACCTCCATTTAAGACCCGAAGAAAGGTCACTGACCCGAAATGTTATCTCTGCTTCTCTTTTCACAGATGCTGCCAGACCTGCTGAGTGGTTCCATCATTTCTTGTTTTTACCTCTATTTAAGTGTCCCACATACACTGCTTTCAACCCTTTCCGACTGTTATAGCATCTGGAAGGCAGATCATTCCCTGACAGTAATACATACCAGCAACACAACATATATATTTGTCTGGATGATTTGGAGATCACTTTGCAGCAGTGTAGTAAATTATACATTTTCCAGTTAAGTACGTAACCTGATTATGAATTAGAGAATATGCTGGAGGACCGACCAAACACCTCAACACTGGAGGTGTTCCAGAAAGTAACCAGGTGAACATCACCTAACCCAGGACATGTTCACTGACCCAGCACCTGGAAAATGAACATGTGATCATCACCTAACCCAGGACATGTGCACTGACCCTGTACCTGGAAACTAACCATGTGATCATCGCATAACCCAGGACATGTTCACTGACCCAACACCTGGAAACTGACCAGGTGAACATCACCTAACCCAGGACATGTTCACTGACACAGCACCTGGAAACTGACCAGGTGAACATCACCTACCCCAGGACATGTTCACTGACCCAGCACCTGGAAACTGACCAAGTGAACATCAACTAACCCAGGACATGTTCACTGACCCAGCAGCTGGAAACTGACCAAGTGAACATCACCTAACCCAGGATATGTTCACTGACCCAGCACCTGGAAACTAACCATCTGATTATCACCTAACCCAGGAAATGTTCACTGACCCAGCACCTAGAAACTGACCATGTGATCATCACCTAACCCAGGACATGTTCACTGACCCTGCACCTGGAAACTGACCAGGTGAACATTACCTAACGCAGGACATGTTCACTGACCCTGCATCGGGAAACTGAATAAGAGAAAGTCACCTAACGCAGGACAGGTTCAATGATCCAGCACCTGGAAACTGACCATGTGATCATCACCTAACCCAGGAGATGTTCACTGACCCAGCTCCTGGAAACTGACCAGGTGAACATCACCGAACCCAGGACATGTTCACTGACCCAGCACCTGGAAATAAACCATGCGATCATCACCTAATCCTGGACATGTTCACTGACCCAGCAACTGGAAACTGACCATGTGATCATCATCTAACCCAGGACATGTTCACTGAGCCTGCACCTGGAAACTGACCATGTGATCATCACCTAACCCAGGACATGTTCACTGACCCATCACCTGGAAACTGACCAGGTGAGCATCACCTAACCCAGGACATGTTCACTGAACCAGCACCTGGAAACTGACCATGTGATCATCACCTAACCCAGGACATGTTCACTGACCCAGCACCTGGAAACTGACCAGGTGAGCATCACCTAACCCAGGACATGTTCACTGACCCAGCACCTGTAAACTGACCATGTGATCATCACCTAACCCAGGACATATTCACTGAACCAGCACCTGGAAATTGACCAGGTGAACATCACCTAACCCAGGACATGTTCACTGACCCAGTACCTGGAAACCGACCAGGTGAGCATCACCTAACCCAGTACATGTTCACTGACCCTGCACCTCAATCTGACCAGGTGAACATCACCTAACGCAGGACATGTTCACTGACCCTGCATCGGGAAACTGAATAAGAGAAAGTCACCTAACGCAGGACAGGTTCAATGATCCAGCACCTGGAAACTGACCATGTGATAATCACCTAACCCAGGAGATGTTCACTGACCCAGCTCCTGGAAACTGACCAGGTGAACATCACCGAACCCAGGACATGTTCACTGACCCAGCACCTGGAAATAAACCATGCGATCATCACCTAATCCTGGACATGTTCACTGACCCAGCAACTGGAAACTGACCATGTGATCATCATCTAACCCAGGACATGTTCACTGAGCCTGCACCTGGAAACTGACCATGTGATCATCACCTAACCCAGGACATGTTCACTGACCCATCACCTGGAAACTGACCAGGTGAGCATCACCTAACCCAGGACATGTTCACTGAACCAGCACCTGGAAACTGACCATGTGATCATCACCTAACCCAGGACATGTTCACTGACCCAGCACCTGGAAACTGACCAGGTGAGCATCACCTAACCCAGGACATGTTCACTGACCCAGCACCTGTAAACTGACCATGTGATCATCACCTAACCCAGGACATATACACTGAACCAGCACCTGGAAATTGACCAGGTGAACATCACCTAACCCAGGACATGTTCACTGACCCAGTACCTGGAAACCGACCAGGTGAGCATCACCTAACCCAGTACATGTTCTCTGACCCTGCACCTCAATCTGACCAGGTGAACATCACCTAACGCAGGACATGTTCACTGACCCTGCATCGGGAAACTGAATAAGAGAATGTCACCTAACGCAGGACATGTTCACTGATCCAGCACCTGGAAACTGACCATGTGATCATCACCTAACACAGGAGATGTTCACTGACCCTGCACCTGGAAACTGACCAGGTGAACATCACCTAACCCAGGACATGTTCACTGACCCAGCACCTGTAAAATGACCAGGTGAGCATCACCTAACCCAGGACATGTTCACTGACCCTGCACCTGGAAACTGACCAGGTGAACATCACCTAACCCAGGACATGTTCACTGACCCTGCATCGGGAAACTGAATAAGAGAATGTCGCCTAACGCAGGTCATGTTCACTGATCCAGCACCTGGAAACTGACCATGTGATAATCACCTAACCCAGGAGATGTTCACTGACCCAGCACCTGGAAACTGACCAAGTGAACATCACCGAACCCATAACATGTTCACTGAACCAGCACATGGAAACTGACCATGTGATCATCACCTAACCCAGGAAATGTTCACTGACACAGCACCTGGAAACTGACCAGGTGACCATCACCTAACCCAGGACATGTTCAATGACCCAGCACTTGCAAACTGACGATGTGAACATCACCTAACCCAGGACATGTTCACTGAACCAGCACCTGGAAACTGACCATGTGAGCATCACCTAACCCAGGACATGTTCACTGACCCAGCACCTGTCAACTGACCATGTGATCATCACCTAACCCAGGACATATTCACTGAACCAGCACCTGGAAATTGACCAGGTGAACATCACCTAACCCAGGACATGTTCACTGAACCAGTACCTGGAAACCGACCAGGTGAGCATCACCTAACCCAGTACATGTTCACTGACCCTGCACCTGCAAACTGACCAGGTGAACATCACCTAACGCAGGAGATGTTCACTGACCCAGCACCTGGAAACTGACCAAGTGAACATCACCGAACCCAGGACATGTTCACTGAACCAGCACCTGGAAACTGACCATGTGATCATCACCTAACCCAGGACATGTTCACTGAACCAGCACCTGGAAACTGACGATGTGAACATCACCTAACCCAGGACATGTTCACTGAACCAGCACCTGGAAACTGACGATGTGAACATCACCTAACCCAGGACATGTTCACTGACCCAGCACCTGGAAATTGACCAGGTGAACATCACCTAACCCAGGACATGTTCACTGACCCAGCACCTGGAAACTAACCATGTGATCATCACCTAACCCAGGACATGTTCACTGACCCTGCACCTGGAAACTAGACATGTGATCATCACCTAACCCAGGATATGTTCACTGACCCAGCACATGGAAACTGACCAGGAGAACATCACCGAACCCAGGACATGTTCACTGACCATGCACCTGGAAACTGACAATGTGATCATCACCTTACCCAGGACATGTTCACTGACCCAGCACCTGGAAACTGACCAAGTGAACATCACCGAACCAAAGAAAAGGTTCACTGCCCGAGCACCTGGAAACTGACCAAGTGAACATCACCTAACCCAGGACATGTTCACTGACCCTGCACCTGGAAACTGACCATGTGATCATCACCTAAGCCAGGACATGTTCACTGACCATGCACCTGGAAACTGACAATGTGATCATCACCTAATCCAGGACATGTTCACTGACCCTGCACCTGGAAACTGACCATGTGATCATCACCTAAGCCAGGACATGTTCACTGACCATGCACCTGGAAACTGACAATGTGATCATCACCTAATCCAGGACATGTTCACTGACCCTGCACCTGGAAACTGACCAGGTGAACATCACCTAACCCAGGACATGTTCACTGACCGTGCATCGGGAAACTGAATAAGAGAATGTCGCCTAACGCAGGACATGTTCACTGATCCAGCACCTGGAAACTGACCATGTGATAATCACCTAACCCAGGAGATGTTCACTGACCCAGCACCTGGAAACTGACCAAGTGAACATCACCGAACCCAGGACATGTTCACTGAACCAGCACCTGGAAACTGACCATGTGATCATCACCTAACCCAGGACATGTTCAATGACCCAGCACTTGCAAACTGACGATGTGAACATCACCTAACCCAGGACATATTCACTGAACCAGCACCTGGAAATTGACCAGGTGAACATCACCTAACCCAGGACATGTTCACTGACCCAGCACCTGGAAACTAACCATGTGATCATCACCTAACCCAGGACATGTTCACTGACCCTGCACCTGGAAACTAGACATGTGATCATCACCTAACCCAGGATATGTTCACTGACCCAGCACATGGAAACTGACCAGGAGAACATCACCGAACCCAGGACATGTTCACTGACCATGCACCTGGAAACTGACAATGTGATCATCACCTTACCCAGGACATGTTCACTGACACAGCACCTGGAAACTGACCAAGTGAACATCACCGAACCAAAGAAAAGGTTCACTGCCCGAGCACCTGGAAACTGACCAAGTGAACATCACCTAACCCAGGACATGTTCACTGACCCAGCACCTGGAAACTGACCATGTGATCATCACCTAAGCCAGGACATGTTCACTGACCATGCACCTGGAAACTGACAATGTGATCATCACCTAACCCAGGACATGTTCACTGACCCAGCACCTGGAAACTGACCAAGTGAACATCACCTAACCCAGGACATGTCCACTGACCCAGTACATTTAAACTAACCAGGTGAACATCACCTAACGCAGGACATGTTCACTGACCCTGCATCGGGAAACTGAATAAGAGAATGTCACCTAACGCAGGACATGTTCACTGATCCAGCACCTGGAAATTGACCAGGTGAACATCACCTAACCCAGGACATGTTCACTGACCCAGTACCTGGAAACCGACCAGGTGAGCATCACCGAACCCAGGACATGTTCACTGAACCAGCACCTGGAAACTGACCATGTGAGCATCACCTAACCCAGGACATGTTCACTGACCCAGCACCTGTCAACTGACCATGTGATCATCACCTAACCCAGGACATATTCACTGAACCAGCACCTGGAAATTGACCAGGTGAACATCACCTAACCCAGGACATGTTCACTGACCCAGTACCTGGAAACCGACCAGGAGAGCATCACCTAACCCAGTACATGTTCACTGACCCTGCACCTGCAAACTGACCAGGTGAACATCACCTAACGCAGGACATGTTCACTGACCCTGCATCGGGAAACTGAATAAGAGAATGTAACCTAACGCAGGACATGTTCACTGATCCAGCATCTGGAAACTGACCATGTGATCATCACCTAACACAGGAGATTTTCACTGACCCTGCACCTGGAAACTGACCAGGTGAACATCGCCTAACCCAGGACTTGTTCACTGACCCAGCACCTGTAAACTGACCAGGTGAGCATCACCTAATCCAGGACATGTTCACTGACCCTGCACCTGGAAACTGACCAGGTGAACATCACCTAACCCAGGACATGTTCACTGACCCTGCACCGGGAAACTGAATAAGAGAATGTCGCCTAACGCAGGACATGTTCACTGATCCAGCACCTGGAAACTGACCATGTGATAATCACCTAACCCAGGAGATGTTCACTGACCCAGCACCTGGAAACTGACCAAGTGAACATCACCGAACCCAGGACATGTTCACTGAACCAGCACCTGGAAACTGACCATGTGATCATCACCTAACCCAGGACATGTTCACTGACCATGCACCTGGAAACTGACAATGTGATCTTCACCTAACCCAGGACATGTTCACTGACCCAGCACCTGGAAACTGACCAAGTGAACATCACCTAACCCAGGACATGTCCACTGACCCAGTACCTGGAAACTAACCATCTGATTATCACCTAACCCAGGAAATGTTCACTGACTAAGCACCTGGAAACTGACCAGGTGAACATCACCGAACCCAGGACATGTTCACTGACCCAGCACCTGTAAACTGACCAGGTGAGCATCACCTAACCCAGGACATGTTCACTGACCCTGCACCTGGAAACTGACCAGGTGAACATCACCTAACGCAGGACATGTTCACTGACCCTGCATCGGGAAACTGAATAAGAGAATGTCACCTAACGCAGGACATGTTCACTGATCCAGCACCTGGAAACTGACCATGTGATCGTCACCTAACCCAGGAGATGTTCACTGACCCAGCACCTGGAAACTGACCAAGTGAACATCACGGAATCCAGGACATGTTCACTGAACCAGCACCTGGAAACTGACCATGTGATCATCACCTAACCCAGGACATGTTCACTGACCCAGCACCTGGAAACTGACCAGGTGAGCATCACCTAACCCAGGACTTGTTCACTGACCCAGCACTTGCAAACTGACCATGTGAACATCACCTAACCCAGGACATATTCACTGAACCAGCACCTGGAAATTGACCAGGTGAACATCACCTAACCTAGAACATGTTCACTGACCCAGCACCTGGAAACCAACCATGTGATCATCTCCTAACCCAGGACATGTTCACTGACCCAGCACCTGGAAACTAGACATGTGATCATCACCTAACCCAGGATATGTTCACTGACCCAGCACATGGAAACTGACCAGGAGAACATCACCGAACCCAGGACATGTTCACTGACCATGCACCTGGAAACTGACAATGTGATCATCACCTAACCCAGGACATTTTCACTGACCCAGCACCTGGAAACTGACCAAGTGAACATCACCGAACCAAAGAAAAGGTTCACTGCACGAGCACCTGGAAACAGACCAAGTAAACATCACCTAACCCAGGACATGTTCACTGACCTTGCACCTGGAAACTGACCATGTGATTATCACCTAACCCAGGACATGTTTACTGACCATGCACCTGGAAACTGACAACGTGATCATCACCTAACCCAGGATATGTTCACTGACCCAGCACATGGAAACTGACCAGAAGAACATCACCGAACCCAGGACATGTTCACTGACCATGCACCTGGAAACTGACAATGTGATCATCACCTAACCCAGGACATGTTCACTGAACCAGCACCTGGAAACTGACCAAGTGAACATCACCGAACCAAAGAAAAGGTTCACTGCCCGAGCACCTGGAAACTGACCAAGTGAACATCACCTAACCCAGGACATGTTCACTGACCCTGCACCTGGAAACTGACCATGTGATTATCACCTAACCCAGGACATGTTCACTGACCCTGCACCTGGAAACTGACAATGTGATCATCACCTAACCCAGGACATGTTCACTGACCCAGCACCTGGAAACTGACCAAGTGAACATCACCTAACCCAGGACATGTCCACTGACCCAGTACCTGGAAACTAACCATCTGATTATCACCTAACCCAGGAAATGTTCACTGACTAAGCACCTGGAAACTGACCAGGTGAACATCACCGAACCCAGGACATGTTCACTGACCCAGCACCTGTAAACTGACCAGGTGAGCATCACCTAACCCAGGACATGTTCACTGACCCTGCCCCTGGAAACTGACCAGGTGAACATCACCTAACGCAGGACATGTTCACTGACCCTGCATCGGGAAACTGAATAAGAGAATGTCACCTAACGCAGGACATGTTCACTGATCCAGCACCTGGAAACTGACCATGTGATCGTCACCTAACCCAGGAGATGTTCACTGACTAAGCACCTGGAAACTGACCAGGTGAGCATCTCCTAACCCAGGACATGTTCACTGACCCAGTACCTGGAAACTAACCATCTGATTATCACCTAACCCAGGAAATATTCACTGACCCTGCAGCAGGAAACTGACCATGTGATCATCACCGAACCCAGGGCATGTTCACTGACCCTACACTTGGAAACTGACGAGGTGAACATTACCTAACGCAGGACATGTTCACTGACCCTACATCGGGAAACTGAATAAGAGAATGTCACCTAACGCAGGACATGTTCACTGATCCAGCACCTGGAAACTGACCAGGTGAACATCACCGAACCCAGGACATGTTCACTGACCCAGCACCTGTAAACTGACCATGTGATCGTCACCTAACCCAGGAGATGTTCACTGACCCAGCACCTGGAAACTGACCAAGTGAACATCACGGAACCCAGGACATGTTCACTGAACCAGCACCTGCAAACTGACCATGTGATCATCACCTAACCCAGGACATGTTCACTGACCCAGCACCTGGAAACTGACCAGGTGAGCATCACCTAACCCAGGACATGTTCACTGACCCAGCACTTGCAAACTGACCATGTGAACATCACCTAACCCAGGACATATTCACTGAACCAGCACCTGGAAATTGACCAGGTGAACATCACCTAACCTAGAACATGTTCACTGACCCAGCACCTGGAAACTAACCATGTGATCATCTCCTAACCCAGGACATGTTCACTGACCCAGCACCTGGAAACTAGACATGTGATCATCACCTAACCCAGGATATGTTCACTGACCCAGCACATGGAAACTGACCAGGAGAACATCACCGAACCCAGGACATGTTCACTGACCATGCACCTGGAAACTGACAATGTGAACATCACCTAACCCAGGACATTTTCACTGACCCAGCACCTGGAAACTGACCAAGTGAACATCACCGAACCAAAGAAAAGGTTCACTGCGTGAGCACCTGGAAACAGACCAAGTAAACATCACCTAACCCAGGACATGTTCACTGACCTTGCACCTGGAAACTGACCATGTGATTATCACCTAACCCAGGACATGTTCACTGACCATGCACCTGGAAACTGACAACGTGATCATCACCTAACCCAGGACATGTTCACTGACCCGGCACCTGGAAACTGACCAAGTGAACATGACCTAACCCAGGACATGTTCACTGACCCAGTACCTGGAAACTAACCATCTGATTATCACCTAACCCAGTAAATGTTCACTGACTAAGCACCTGGAAACTGACCAGGTGAACATCGAAAAACCCAGGACATGTTCACTGACCCAGCACCTGGAAACTTCTTTCTTTTGGTCCTCCTTATCTCGAGAGACAATGGATACGCGCCTGGAGGTGGTCAGTGGTTTGTGAAGCAGCGCCTGGAGTGGCTATAAAGGCCAATTCTGCATTGACAGGCTCTTCTACAGGTGCTGCAGAGAAATGTGTTTGTCGGGGCTGTTGCACAGTTGGCTCTCCCCTTGCGCCTCTGTCTTTTTTCCTGCCAACTACTAAGTTTCTTTGACTCGCCACAATTTAGCCCTGTCTTTATGGCTGCCCGCCAGCTCTGGCGAATGCTGGCAACTGACTCCCACGACTTGTGATCAATGTCACACGATTTCATGTCGCGTTTGCAGACGTCTTTATAGCGGAGACATGGACGGCCGGTGGGTCTGATACCAGTGGCGAGCTCGCTGTACAATGTGTCTTTGGGGATCCTGCCATCTTCCATGCGGCTCACATGGCCAAGCCATCTCAAGCGCCGCTGACTCAGTAGTGTGAATCAGCTGAGGGTGTTGGCCGCTTCAAGGACTTCTGTGTTGGAGATATAGTCCTGCCACCTGATGTCAAGTATTCTCCGAAGGCAGCGAAGATGGAATGAATTGAGACGTCGCTCTTGGCTGGCATACGTTGTCCAGGCCTCGCTGCCGTTGAGCAAGGTACTGAGGACACAGGCCTGATACACTCGGACTTTTGTGTTCCGTGTCAGTGCGCCATTTTCCCACACTCTCTTGGCCAGTCTGGACATAGCAGTGGAAGCCTTACCCATGCGCTTGTTGATTTCTGCATCTAGAGACAGGTTACTGGTGATAGTTGAGCCTAGGTAGGTGAACTCTTGAACCACTTCCAGAGCGTGGTCGCCAATATTGATGGATGGAGCATTTCTGACGTCCTGCCCCATGATGTTCGTTTTCTTGAGGCTGATGGTTAGGCCAAATTCATTGCAGGCAGACGCAGACCTGTCGATGAGACTCTGCAGGCACTCTTCAGTGTGAGATGTTAAAGCAGCATCGTCAGTAAAGAGGAGTTCTCTGATGAAGACTTTCCGTACTTCGTACCTGGAAAATAACCATCTAATTATCACCTAACCCAGGAAATGTTCACTGACCCAGCACCTAGAAACTGACCAAGTGACACTACCTAACCCAGGACATGTTCACTGACCCAGCAGCTCGAAACTGACCAAGTGAACATCACCTAACACAGGATATGTTCACTGACCCAGTACTTGGAAACTAACCATCTGATTATCACCTAACCCAGGAAATGTTCACTGACTAAGCACCTGGAAACTGACCAGGTGAGCATCTCCTAACCCAGGACATGTTCACTGACCCAGTACCTGGAAACTAACCATCTGATTATCACCTAACCCAGGAAATGTTCACTGACCCTGCAGCAGGAAACTGACCATGTGATCATCACCTAACCCAGGGCATGTTCACTGACCCTGCACTTGGAAACTGACGAGGTGAACATTACCTAACGCAGGACATGTTCACTGACCCTACATCGGGAAACTGAATAAGAGAATGTCACCTAACGCAGGACATGTTCACTGATCCAGCACCTGGAAACTGACCAGGAGAACATCACCGAACCCAGGACATGTTCAATGACCCAGCACCTGGAAATAAACCATGCGATCATCACCTAACCCAGGACATGTTCACTGACCCAGCACCTGGAAACTGACCAGGTGAGCATCACCTAACCCAGGACATGTTCACTGACCCAGCACCTGGAAACTGACCATGTGATCATCACCTAACCCAAGACATATTCACTGAACCAGCACCTGGAAATTGACCAGGTGAACATCACCTAACCCAGGATATGTTCACTGACCCAGTACCTGGAAGCTGACCAGGTGAGCATCACCTAACCCAGGACATGTTCAGTGACCCTGCACCTGGAAACTGACCAGGTGAACATCACCTAACGCAGGACATGTTCACTGACCCTGCATCGGGAAACTGAATAAGAGAATGTCACCTAACGCAGGACACGTTCACTGATCCAGCACCTGGAAACTGACCATGTGATCATCACCTAACCCAGGAGATGTTCACTGATCCAGCACCTGGAAACTGACCAGGTGAACATCATCGAACCCAGGACATGTTCACTGACCCAGCACCTGTAAACTGAACAGGTGAGCATCACCTAACCCAGGACATGTTCACTGACCCAGCACCTGGAAACTGACCAAGTGAACATCACCTAACCCAGGACATGTTTACTGTCCCAGCACCTGGAAACTGACCAGGTGAACATCACCTAACCCAGGACATGTTCACTGACCCTGCACCTGGAAACTGACCAGGTGAACATCACCTAACGCAGGACATGTTCACTGAACCAGCACCTGGAAACTGACCATGTGATCATCACCCAACCCAGGACATGTTCACTGACCCATGACATGGAAACTGACCAGGTGAGCATCACCTAACCCAGGACATGTTCACTGACCCATCAACTGGAAACTGACCATGTGATCATCACCTAACCCAGGACATGTTCACTGACCCAGCACCTGGAAACTGACCAGGTGAGCATCACCTATCCCAGGACATGTTCACTGACAAAGCACCTGGAAACTGACAATGTGATCATCACCTAACCCAAGACATATTCACTGAATCAGCACCTGGAAATTGACCAGGTGAACATCACCTAACCCAGGATATGTTCACTGACCCAGTACCTGGAAGCTGACCAGGTGAGCATCACCTAACCCAGGACATGTTCACTGACCCTGCACCTGGAAACTGACCAGGTGAACATCACCTAACGCAGCACATGTTCACTGACCCTGCATCGGGAAACTGAATAAGAGAAAGTCCCCTAACGCAGGACATGTTCACTGATCCAGCACCTGGAAACTGACCATGTTATCATCACCTAACCCAGGAGATGTTCACTGATCCAGCACCTGGAAACTGTCCAGGTAAACATCACCGAACCCAGGACATGTTCACTGACCCAGCACCTGTAAACTGACCAGGTGAGCATCACCTAACCCAGGACATGTTCACTGACCCTGCACCTGAAAACTGACCAAGTGAACATCACCTAACCCAGGACATGTTCACTGACCCAGCACCTGGAAACTGACCAAGTGAACATCACCTAACCCAGGACATGTTCACTGACCCAGCACCTGGAAACTGACCAGGTGAACATCACCTAACCCAGGACATGTTCACTGACCCTGCATCTGGAAACTGAATAAGAGAATGTCACCTAACGCAGGACTTGTTCACTGATCCAGCACCTGGAAACTGACCATGTGATCATCACCTAACCCAGGAGATGTTCACTGACCCAGCACCTGGAAACTGACCACGTGAGCATCACCTAACCCAGGACATGTTCACTGACCCAGCAACTGCAAACTGACCATGTGAACATCATCTAACCTAGGACATATTCACTGAACCAGCACCTGGAAATTGACCAGGTGAACATCACCTAACCCAGGACATGTTCACTGACACAGCACCTGGAAACTAACCATGTGATCATCACCTAACCCAGGACATGTTCACTGACCCTGCACCTGGAAGCTGACCAGGTGAACATCACCTAACGCAGGACATGTTCACTGACCCAGCACCTGTAAACTGACCAGGTGAGCATCACCTAACCCAGGACATGTTCACTGACCCTGCATCGGGGAACTGAATAAGAGAATGTCACCTAACGCAGGATATGTTCACTGATCCAGCACCTGGAAACTGACCATGTGATCATCACCTAACCCAGGAGATGTTCACTGATCCAGCACCTGGAAACTGACCAGGTGAACATCACCGAACCCAGGACATGTTCACTGACCCAGCACCTATAAACTGCCCAGGTGAGCATCACCTAACCCAGGACATGTTCACTGACCCTGCACCGGAAATCTGACCAAGTGAACATCAGCTAACCCAGGACATGTTCACTGACCCAGCACCTGGAAACTGACCAGGTGAACATCACTTAACCCAGGACATGTTCACTGACCCTGCATCGGGAAACTGAGTAAGAGAATGTCACCTAACGCAGGACATGTTCACTGATCCAGCACCTGGAAACTGACCATGTGATCATCACCTAACCCAGGAGATGTTCACTGACCCAGCACCTGTAAACTGACCAGGTGATCGTCTCCTAACCCAGGACATGTTCACTGACCCAGCACATGGAAACTGACCAGGTGAGCATCACCTAACCCAGGACATGTTCACTGACCCAGCAACAGCAAACTGACCATGTGAACATCACCTAACCTAGGACATATTCACTGAACCAGCACCTGGAAATTGACCAGGTGAACATCACTTAACCCAGGACATGTTCACTGACACAGCACCTGGAAACTAACCATGTGATCATCACCTAACCCAGGACATGTTCACTGACCCTGCACCTGGAAAATAGACATGTGATCATCACCTAACCCAGGATATGTTCACTGACCCAGCACATGGAAACTGACCAGGTGAACATCAGCGAACCCAGGACATGTTCACTGACCCTGCACCTGGAAACTGACCAAGTGAACATCACCTAACCCAGGACATATTCACTGACCCAGCAACTGGAAACTGACCAAGTGAACTTCACATAACCCAGGACATGTTCACTGACCCAGCACCTGGAAACTGACCAGGTGAACATCACCTAACCCAGGACATGTTCACTGACCCAGCACCTGGAAACTGACCAGGTGAACATCACCTAACCCAGGACATGCTCACTGACCCTGCATCGGGAAACTGAATAAGAGAATGTCACCTAACGCAGGACATGTTCACTGATCCAGCACCTGGAAACTGACCATGTGATCATCACCTAACCCAGGAGATGTTCACTGACCCAGCACCTGTAAACTGACCAAGTGAACATCACCGAACCCAGGACATGTTCACTGAACCAGCACCTGGAAACTGACCATGTGATCATCACCTAACCCAGGACATGTTCACTGACCCAGCACATGGAAACTGACCAGGTGAGCATCACCTAACCCAGGACATGTTCACTGACCCTGCACCTGGAAAATAGACATGTGATCATCACCTAACCCAGGATATGTTCACTGACCCAGCACATGGAAAGTGACCAAGTGAACATCACCTAACCCAGGACATATTCACTGACCCAGCACCTGGAAACTGACCAAGTGAACTTCACCTAACCCAGGACATGTTCACTGACCCAGCACCTGGAAACTGACCAGGTGAACATCACCTAACCCAGGACATGTTCACTGACCCAGCACCTGGAAACTGACCAAGTGAACATCACCGAACCCAGGACATATTCACTGAACCAGCACCTGGAAACTGACCAGGTGAACATCACCGAACCCAGGACATTTTCACTGACGCAGCACGTGCAAACTGACCAGTTGAGCATCACCTAACCCAGGACATGTTCACTGACCCTGCACCTGAAAACTGACCAAGTGAACATCACCTAACCCAGGACATGTTCACTGACCCAGCACCTGGAAACTGACCAAGTGAACATCACCTAACCCAGGACATGTTCAGTGACCCCGCACCTGGAAACTGACCAGGTGAACATCACCTAAGCCAGGACATGTTCACTGACCCTGCACCTGGAAACTGACCAGGTGAACATCACCTAAAGCAGGACATGTTCACTGACCCTGTATCGGGAAACTGAATAAGAGAAAGTCACCAAACGCAGGACATGTTCACTGACCCAGCACCTGGAAACTGACCAGGTGAGCATCACCTAACCCAGGACATGTTCACTGACCCAGCACCTGGAAACTAACCATGTGATCATCACCTAACCCAGGACATGTTCACTGACCTTGCACCTGGAAACTAGACATGTGATCATCACCTTAGCCAGGATATGTTCACTGACCCAGCACCTGGAAACTGACCAAGTGAACATCACCGAACCCAGGACATGTTCACTGAACCAGCACCTGGAAACTGACCAGGTGATCGTCACCTAACGCAGGACATGTTCACTGACCCAGCACATGGAAACTGACCAGGTGAGCATCACCTAACCCAGGACATGTTCACTGACCCAGCAACAGCAAACTGACCATGTGAATATCACCTAACCTAGGACATATTCACTGAACCAGCACCTGGAAATTGACCAGGTGAACATCACTTAACCCAGGACATGTTCACTGACACAGCACCTGGAAACTAACCATGTGATCATCACCTAACCCAGGACATGTTCACTGACCCTGCACCTGGAAAATAGACATGTGATCATCACCTAACCCAGGATATGTTCACTGACCCAGCACATGGAAACTGACCAGGTGAACATCAGCGAACCCAGGACATGTTCACTGACCCTGCACCTGGAAACTGACCAAGTGAACATCACCTAACCCAGGACATATTCACTGACCCAGCACCTGGAAACTGACCAAGTGAACTTCACATAACCCAGGACATGTTCACTGACCCAGCACCTGGAAACTGACCAGGTGAACATCACCTAACCCAGGACATGTTCACTGACCCAGCACCTGGAAACTGACCAGGTGAACATCACCTAACCCAGGACATGTTCACTGACCCAGCACCTGGAAACTGACCAAGTGAACATCACCGAACCCAGGACATATTCACTGAACCAGCACCTGGAAACTGACCAGGTGATCATCACCGAACCCAGGACATTTTCACTGACGCAGCACGTGCAAACTGACCAGTTGAGCATCACCTAACCCAGGACATGTTCACTGACCCTGCACCTGAAAACTGACCAAGTGAACATCACCTAACCCAGGACATGTTCACTGACCCAGCACCTGGAAACTGACCAAGTGAACATCACCTAACCCAGGACATGTTCAGTGACCCCGCACCTGGAAACTGACCAGGTGAACATCACCTAAGCCAGGACATGTTCACTGACCCTGCACCTGGAAACTGACCAGGTGAACATCACCTAAAGCAGGACATGTTCACTGACCCTGTATCGGGAAACTGAATAAGAGAAAGTCACCAAACGCAGGACATGTTCACTGACCCAGCACCTGGAAACTGACCAGGTGAGCATCACCTAACCCAGGACATGTTCACTGACCCAGCACCTGGAAACTAACCATGTGATCATCACCTAACCCAGGACATGTTCACTGACCTTGCACCTGGAAACTAGACATGTGATCATCACCTTAGCCAGGATATGTTCACTGACCCAGCACCTGGAAACTGACCAAGTGAACATCACCGAACCCAGGACATGTTCACTGAACCAGCACCTGGAAACTGACCAGGTGATCGTCACCTAACGCAGGACATGTTCACTGACCCAGCACATGGAAACTGACCAGGTGAGCATCACCTAACCCAGGACATGTTCACTGACCCAGCAACAGCAAACTGACCATGTGAACATCACCTAACCTAGGACATATTCACTGAACCAGCACCTGGAAATTGACCAGGTGAACATCACTTAACCCAGGACATGTTCACTGACACAGCACCTGGAAACTAACCATGTGATCATCACCTAACCCAGGACATGTTCACTGACCCTGCACCTGGAAAATAGACATGTGATCATCACCTAACCCAGGATATGTTCACTGACCCAGCACATGGAAACTGACCAGGTGAACATCAGCGAACCCAGGACATGTTCACTGACCCTGCACCTGGAAACTGACCAAGTGAACATCACCTAACCCAGGACATATTCACTGACCCAGCACCTGGAAACTGACCAAGTGAACTTCACATAACCCAGGACATGTTCACTGACCCAGCACCTGGAAACTGACCAGGTGAACATCACCTAACCCAGGACATGTTCACTGACCCAGCACCTGGAAACTGACCAGGTGAACATCACCTAACCCAGGACATGCTCACTGACCCTGCACCTGGAAAATAGACATGTGATCATCACCTAACCCAGGATATGTTCACTGACCCAGCACATGGAAAGTGACCAAGTGAACATCACCTAACCCAGGACATATTCACTGACCCAGCACCTGGAAACTGACCAGGTGAACATCACCTAACCCAGGACATGTTCACTGACCCAGCACCTGGAAACTGACCAGGTGAACATCACCTAACCCAGGACATGTTCACTGACCCAGCACCTGGAAACTGACCAAGTGAACATCACCGAACCCAGGACATATTCACTGAACCAGCACCTGGAAACTGACCAGGTGAACATCACCGAACCCAGGACATTTTCACTGACGCAGCACGTGCAAACTGACCAGTTGAGCATCACCTAACCCAGGACATGTTCACTGACCCTGCACCTGAAAACTGACCAAGTGAACATCACCTAACCCAGGACATGTTCACTGACCCAGCACCTGGAAACTGACCAAGTGAACATCACCTAACCCAGGACATGTTCAGTGACCCCGCACCTGGAAACTGACCAGGTGAACATCACCTAAGCCAGGACATGTTCACTGACCCTGCACCTGGAAACTGACCAGGTGAACATCACCTAAAGCAGGACATGTTCACTGACCCTGTATCGGGAAACTGAATAAGAGAAAGTCACCAAACGCAGGACATGTTCACTGACCCAGCACCTGGAAACTGACCAGGTGAGCATCACCTAACCCAGGACATGTTCACTGACCCAGCACCTGGAAACTAACCATGTGATCATCACCTAACCCAGGACATGTTCACTGACCTTGCACCTGGAAACTAGACATGTGATCATCACCTTAGCCAGGATATGTTCACTGACCCAGCACCTGGAAACTGACCAAGTGAACATCACCGAACCCAGGACATGTTCACTGAACCAGCACCTGGAAACTGACCAGGTGATCGTCACCTAACGCAGGACATGTTCACTGACCCAGCACATGGAAACTGACCAGGTGAGCATCACCTAACCCAGGACATGTTCACTGACCCAGCAACAGCAAACTGACCATGTGAACATCACCTAACCTAGGACATATTCACTGAACCAGCACCTGGAAATTCACCAGGTGAACATCACTTAACCCAGGACATGTTCACTGACACAGCACCTGGAAACTAACCATGTGATCATCACCTAACCCAGGACATGTTCACTGACCCTGCACCTGGAAAATAGACATGTGATCATCACCTAACCCAGGATATGTTCACTGACCCAGCACATGGAAACTGACCAGGTGAACATCAGCGAACCCAGGACATGTTCACTGACCCTGCACCTGGAAACTGACCAAGTGAACATCACCTAACCCAGGACATATTCACTGACCCAGCACCTGGAAACTGACCAAGTGAACTTCACATAACCCAGGACATGTTCACTGACCCAGCACCTGGAAACTGACCAGGTGAACATCACCTAACCCAGGACATGTTCACTGACCCAGCACCTGGAAACTGACCAGGTGAACATCACCTAACCCAGGACATGTTCACTGACCCAGCACCTGGAAACTGACCAAGTGAACATCACCGAACCCAGGACATATTCACTGAACCAGCACCTGGAAACTGACCAGGTGAACATCACCGAACCCAGGACATTTTCACTGACGCAGCACGTGCAAACTGACCAGTTGAGCATCACCTAACCCAGGACATGTTCACTGACCCTGCACCTGAAAACTGACCAAGTGAACATCACCTAACCCAGGACATGTTCACTGACCCAGCACCTGGAAACTGACCAAGTGAACATCACCTAACCCAGGACATGTTCAGTGACCCCGCACCTGGAAACTGACCAGGTGAACATCACCTAAGCCAGGACATGTTCACTGACCCTGCACCTGGAAACTGACCAGGTGAACATCACCTAAAGCAGGACATGTTCACTGACCCTGTATCGGGAAACTGAATAAGAGAAAGTCACCAAACGCAGGACATGTTCACTGACCCAGCACCTGGAAACTGACCAGGTGAGCATCACCTAACCCAGGACATGTTCACTGACCCAGCACCTGGAAACTAACCATGTGATCATCACCTAACCCAGGACATGTTCACTGACCTTGCACCTGGAAACTAGACATGTGATCATCACCTTAGACAGGATATGTTCACTGACCCAGCACCTGGAAACTGACCAAGTGAACATCACCGAACCCAGGACATGTTCACTGAACCAGCACCTGGAAACTGACCAGGTGATCGTCACCTAACGCAGGACATGTTCACTGACCCAGCACATGGAAACTGACCAGGTGAGCATCACCTAACCCAGGACATGTTCACTGACCCAGCAACAGCAAACTGACCATGTGAACATCACCTAACCTAGGACATATTCACTGAACCAGCACCTGGAAATTGACCAGGTGAACATCACTTAACCCAGGACATGTTCACTGACACAGCACCTGGAAACTAACCATGTGATCATCACCTAACCCAGGACATGTTCACTGACCCTGCACCTGGAAAATAGACATGTGATCATCACCTAACCCAGGATATGTTCACTGACCCAGCACATGGAAACTGACCAGGTGAACATCAGCGAACCCAGGACATGTTCACTGACCCTGCACCTGGAAACTGACCAAGTGAACATCACCTAACCCAGGACATATTCACTGACCCAGCACCTGGAAACTGACCAAGTGAACTTCACATAACCCAGGACATGTTCACTGACCCAGCACCTGGAAACTGACCAGGTGAACATCACCTAACCAAGGACATGTTCACTGACCCAGCACCTGGAAACTGACCAGGTGAACATCACCTAACCCAGGACATGTTCACTGAACCAGCACCTGGAAACTGACCATGTGATCATCACCTAACCCAGGAGATGTTCACTGACCCAGCACCTGTAAACTGACCAAGTGAACATCACCGAACCCAGGACATGTTCACTGAACCAGCACCTGGAAACTGACCATGTGATCATCACCTAACCCAGGACATGTTCACTGACCCAGCACATGGAAACTGACCAGGTGAGCATCACCTAACCCAGGACATGTTCACTGACCCTGCACCAGGAAAATAGACATGTGATCATCACCTAACCCAGGATATGTTCACTGACCCAGCACATGGAAACTGACCAAGTGAACATCACCTAACCCAGGACATATTCACTGACCCAGCACCTGGAAACTGACCAAGTGAACTTCACATAACCCAGGACATGTCCACTGACCCAGCACCTGGAAACTGACCAGGTGAACATCACCTAACCCAGGACATGTTCACTGACCCAGCACCTGGAAACTGACCAAGTGAACATCACCGAACCCAGGACATATTCACTGAACCAGCACCTGGAAACTGACCAGGTGAACATCACCAAACCCAGGACATTTTCACTGACCCAGCACCTGCAAACTGACCAGTTGAGCATCACCTAACCCAGGACATGTTCACTGACCCTGCACCTGAAAACTGACCAGGTGAACATCACCTAACCCAGGACATGTTCACTGACCCAGCACCTGGAAACTGACCAAGTGAACATCACCTAACCCAGGACATGTTCACTGACCCCGCACCTGGAAACTGACCAGGTGAACATCACCTAACCCAGGACATGTTCACTGACCCTGCACCTGGAAACTGACCAGGTGAACATCACCTAAAGCAGGACATGTTCACTGACCCTGTATCGGGAAACTGAATAAGAGAAAGTCACCAAACGGAGGACATGTTCACTGACCCTGCACCTGGAAAATAGACATGTGATCATCACCTAACCCAGGATATGTTCACTGACCCAGCACATGGAAAGTGACCAAGTGAACATCACCTAACCCAGGACATATTCACTGACCCAGCACCTGGAAACTGACCAAGTGAACTTCACCTAACCCAGGACATGTTCACTGACCCAGCACCTGGAAACTGACCAGGTGAACATCACCTAACCCAGGACATGTTCACTGACCCAGCACCTGGAAACTGACCAAGTGAACATCACCGAACCCAGGACATATTCACTGAACCAGCACCTGGAAACTGACCAGGTGAACATCACCGAACCCAGGACATTTTCACTGACGCAGCACGTGCAAACTGACCAGTTGAGCATCACCTAACCCAGGACATGTTCACTGACCCTGCACCTGAAAACTGACCAAGTGAACATCACCTAACCCAGGACATGTTCACTGACCCAGCACCTGGAAACTGACCAAGTGAACATCACCTAACCCAGGACATGTTCTCTGACCCCGCACCTGGAAACTGACCAGGTGAACATCACCTAAGCCAGGACATGTTCACTGACCCTGCACCTGGAAACTGACCAGGTGAACATCACCTAAAGCAGGACATGTTCACTGACCCTGTATCGGGAAACTGAATAAGAGAAAGTCACCAAACGCAGGACATGTTCACTGACCCAGCACCTGGAAACTGACCAGGTGAACATCACCTAAAGCAGGACATGTTCACTGACCCTGTATCGGGAAACTGAATAAGAGAAAGTCACCAAACGCAGGACATGTTCACTGACCCTGCACCTGGAAACTGACCAGGTGAACATCACCTAAAGCAGGACATGTTCACTGACCCTGTATCGGGAAACTGAATAAGAGAAAGTCACCAAACGCAGGACATGTTCACTGACCCAGCACCTGGAAACTAACCATGTGATCATCACCTAACCCAGGACATGTTCACTGACCTTGCACCTGGAAACTAGACATGTGATCATCACCTTAGCCAGGATATGTTCACTGACCCAGCACCTGGAAACTGACCAAGTGAACATCACCGAACCCAGGACATGTTCACTGAACCAGCACCTGGAAACTGACCAGGTGATCGTCACCTAACGCAGGACATGTTCACTGACCCAGCACATGGAAACTGACCAGGTGAGCATCACCTAACCCAGGACATGTTCACTGACCCAGCAACAGCAAACTGACCATGTGAACATCACCTAACCCAGGACATGTTCACTGACCCAGCAACAGCAAACTGACCATGTGAACATCACCTAACCTAGGACATATTCACTGAGCCAGCACCTGGAAATTGACCAGGTGAACATCACTTAACCCAGGACATGTTCACTGACACAGCACCTGGAAACTAACCATGTGATCATCACCTAACCCAGGACATGTTCACTGACCCAGCACCTGGAAACTAGACATGTGATCATCACCTAACCCAGGATATGTTCACTGACCCAGCACATGGAAACTGACCAGGTGAACATCAGCGAACCCAGGACATGTTCACTGACCCTGCACCTGGAAACTGACCAAGTGAACATCACCTAACCCAGGACATATTCACTGACCCAGCACCTGGAAACTGACCAAGTGAACTTCACCTAACCCAGGACATGTTCACTGACCCTGCACCTGGAAAATAGACATGTGATCATCACCTAACCCAGGATATGTTCACTGACCCAGCACATGGAAACTGACCAGGTGAACATCAGCGAACCCAGGACATGTTCACTGACCCTGCACCTGGAAACTGACCAAGTGAACATCACCTAACCCAGGACATATTCACTGACCCAGCACCTGGAAACTGACCAAGTGAACTTCACATAACCCAGGACATGTTCACTGACCCAGCACCTGGAAACTGACCAGGTGAACATCACCTAACCCAGGACATGTTCACTGACCCAGCACCTGGAAACTGACCAGGTGAACATCACCTAACCCAGGACATGTTCACTGACCCAGCACCTGGAAACTGACCAAGTGAACATCACCGAACCCAGGACATATTCACTGAACCAGCACCTGGAAACTGACCAGGTGAAGATCACCGAACCCAGGACATTTTCACTGACGCAGCACGTGCAAACTGACCAGTTGAGCATCACCTAACCCAGGACATGTTCACTGACCCTGCACCTGAAAACTGACCAAGTGAACATCACCTAACCCAGGACATGTTCACTGACCCAGCACCTGGAAACTGACCAAGTGAACATCACCTAACCCAGGACATGTTCACTGACCCAGCACCTGGAAACTGACCAAGTGAACATCACCTAACCCAGGACATGTTCACTGACCCAGCACCTGGAAACTGACCAAGTGAACATCACCTAACCCAGGACATGTTCACTGACCCAGCACCTGGAAACTGACCAAGTGAACATCACCTAACCCAGGACATGTTCAGTGACCCCGCACCTGGAAACTGACCAGGTGAACATCACCTAAGCCAGGACATGTTCACTGACCCTGCACCTGGAAACTGACCAGGTGAACATCACCTAAAGCAGGACATGTTCACTGACCCTGTATCGGGAAACTGAATAAGAGAAAGTCACCAAACGCAGGACATGTTCACTGACCCAGCACCTGGAAACTGACCAGGTGAGCATCACCTAACCCAGGACATGTTCACTGACCCAGCACCTGGAAACTAACCATGTGATCATCACCTAACCCAGGACATGTTCACTGACCTTGCACCTGGAAACTAGACATGTGATCATCACCTTAGCCAGGATATGTTCACTGACCCAGCACCTGGAAACTGACCAAGTGAACATCACCGAACCCAGGACATGTTCACTGAACCAGCACCTGGAAACTGACCAGGTGATCGTCACCTAACGCAGGACATGTTCACTGACCCAGCACATGGAAACTGACCAGGTGAGCATCACCTAACCCAGGACATGTTCACTGACCCAGCAACAGCAAACTGACCATGTGAACATCACCTAACCTAGGACATATTCACTGAACCAGCACCTGGAAATTGACCAGGTGAACATCACTTAACCCAGGACATGTTCACTGACACAGCACCTGGAAACTAACCATGTGATCATCACCTAACCCAGGACATGTTCACTGACCCTGCACCTGGAAAATAGACATGTGATCATCACCTAACCCAGGATATGTTCACTGACCCAGCACATGGAAACTGACCAGGTGAACATCAGCGAACCCAGGACATGTTCACTGACCCTGCACCTGGAAACTGACCAAGTGAACATCACCTAACCCAGGACATATTCACTGACCCAGCACCTGGAAACTGACCAAGTGAACTTCACATAACCCAGGACATGTTCACTGACCCAGCACCTGGAAACTGACCAGGTGAACATCACCTAACCCAGGACATGTTCACTGACCCAGCACCTGGAAACTGACCAGGTGAACATCACCTAACCCAGGACATGCTCACTGACCCCGCATCGGGAAACTGAATAAGAGAATGTCACCTAACGCAGGACATGTTCACTGATCCAGCACCTGGAAACTGACCATGTGATCATCACCTAACCCAGGAGATGTTCACTGACCCAGCACCTGTAAACTGACCAAGTGAACATCACCGAACCCAGGACATGTTCACTGAACCAGCACCTGGAAACTGACCATGTGATCATCACCTAACCCAGGACATGTTCACTGACCCAGCACATGGAAACTGACCAGGTGAGCATCACCTAACCCAGGACATGTTCACTGACCCTGCACCTGGAAAATAGACATGTGATCATCACCTAACCCAGGATATGTTCACTGACCCAGCACATGGAAACTGACCAAGTGAACATCACCTAACCCAGGACATATTCACTGACCCAGCACCTGGAAACTGACCAAGTGAACTTCACATAACCCAGGACATGTCCACTGACCCAGCACCTGGAAACTGACCAGGTGAACATCACCTAACCCAGGACATGTTCACTGACCCAGCACCTGGAAACTGACCAAGTGAACATCACCGAACCCAGGACATATTCACTGAACCAGCACCTGGAAACTGACCAGGTGAACATCACCAAACCCAGGACATTTTCACTGACCCAGCACCTGCAAACTGACCAGTTGAGCATCACCTAACCCAGGACATGTTCACTGACCCTGCACCTGAAAACTGACCAGGTGAACATCACCTAACCCAGGACATGTTCACTGACCCAGCACCTGGAAACTGACCAAGTGAACATCACCTAACCCAGGACATGTTCACTGACCCCGCACCTGGAAACTGACCAGGTGAACATCACCTAACCCAGGACATGTTCACTGACCCTGCACCTGGAAACTGACCAGGTGAACATCACCTAAAGCAGGACATGTTCACTGACCCTGTATCGGGAAACTGAATAAGAGAAAGTCACCAAACGCAGGACATGTTCACTGACCCAGCACCTGGAAACTGACCAGGTGAGCATCACCTAACCCAGGACATGTTCACTGACCCAGCACCTGGAAACTAACCATGTGAACATCACCTAACCCAGGACATGTTCACTGACCCAGCACCTGGAAACTGACCAAGTGAACATCACCTAACCCAGGACATGTTCATTGACCTTGCACCTGGAAACTAGACATGTGATCATCACCTTAGCCAGGATACGTTCACTGACCCAGCACCTGGAAACTGACCAAGTGAACATCACCGAACCCAGGACATGTTCACTGAACCAGCACCTGGAAACTGACCAGGTGATCGTCACCTAACGCAGGACATGTTCACTGACCCAGCACATGGAAACTGACCAGGTGAGCATCACCTAACCCAGGACATGTTCACTGACCCAGCAACAGCAAACTGACCATGTGAACATCACCTAACCTAGGACATGTTCACTGAACCAGCACCTGGAAATTGACCAGGTGAACATCACTTAACCCAGGACATGTTCACTGACACAGCACCTGGAAACTAACCATGTGATCATCACCTAACCCAGGACATGTTCACTGACCCTGCACCTGGAAAATAGACATGTGATCATCACCTAACCCAGGATATGTTCACTGACCCAGCACATGGAAACTGACCAGGTGAACATCAGCGAACCCAGGACATGTTCACTGACCCTGCACCTGGAAACTGACCAAGTGAACATCACCTAACCCAGGACATATTCACTGACCCAGCACCTGGAAACTGACCAAGTGAACTTCACATAACCCAGGACATGTTCACTGACCCAGCACCTGGAAACTGACCAGGTGAACATCACTTAACCCAGGACATGTTCACTGACCCAGCACCTGGAAACTGACCAGGTGAACATCACCTAACCCAGGACATGCTCACTGACCCTGCATCGGGAAACTGAATAAGAGAATGTCACCTAACGCAGGACATGTTCACTGATCCAGCACCTGGAAACTGACCATGTGATCATCACCTAACCCAGGAGATGTTCACTGACCCAGCACCTGTAAACTGACCAAGTGAACATCACCGAACCCAGGACATGTTCACTGAACCAGCACCTGGAAACTGACCATGTGATCATCACCTAACCCAGGACATGTTCACTGACCCAGCACATGGAAACTGACCAGGTGAGCATCACCTAACACAGGACATGTTCACTGACCCTGCACCTGGAAAATAGACATGTGATCATCACCTAACCCAGGATATGTTCACTGACCCAGCACATGGAAACTGACCAAGTGAACTTCACATAACCCAGGACATGTCCACTGACCCAGCACCTGGAAACTGACCAGGTGAACATCACCTAACCCAGGACATGTTCACTGACCCAGCACCTGGAAACTGACCAAGTGAACATCACCGAACCCAGGACATATTCACTGAACCAGCACCAGGAAACTGACCAGGTGAACATCACCGAACACAGGACATTTTCACTGACCCAGCACCTGCAAACTGACCAGTTGAGCATCACCTAACCCAGGACATGTTCACTGACCCTGCACCTGAAAACTGACCAGGTGAACATCACCTAACCCAGGACATGTTCACTGACCCAGCACCTGGAAACTGACCAAGTGAACATCACCTAACCCAGGACATGTTCACTGACCACGCACCTGGAAACTGACCAGGTGAACATCACCTAACCCAGGACATGTTCACTGACCCTGCACCTGGAAACTGACCAGGTGAACATCACCTAAAGCAGGACATGTTCACTGACCCTGTATCGGGAAACTGAATAAGAGAAAGTCACCAAACGCAGGACATGTTCACTGACCCAGCACCTGGAAACTGACCAGGTGAGCATCACCTAACCCAGGACATGTTCACTGACCCAGCACCTGGAAACTAACCATGTGATCATCACCTAACCCAGGACATGTTCACTGACCTTGCACCTGGAAACTAGACATGTGATCATCACCTTAGCCAGGATATGTTCACTGACCCAGCACCTGGAAACTGACCAGGTGAGCATCACCGAACCCAGGACATGTTCACTGACCCAGCACCTGGAAACTGACCAGGTGTACATCACCTAACCCAGGACATGTTCACTGACCCAGCACCTGGAAATTGACCATTTGAACATCACCTAACCCAGGACATGTTCACTGACCCAGCACCTGGAAACTGACCAGGTGAACATCACCTAACCCAGGACATGCTCACTGACCCTGCATCGGGAAACTGAATAAGAGAATGTCACCTAACGCAGGACATGTTCACTGACCCAGCACCTGTAAACTGACCAAGTGAACATCACCGAACCCAGGACATGTTCACTGAACCAGCACCTGGAAACTGACCATGAGATCATCACCTAACCCAGGACATGTTCACTGACCGAGCACATGGAAACTGACCAGGTGAGCATCACCTAACCCAGGACATGTTCACTGACCCAGCAACTGCAAACTGACCATGTGAACATCACCTAACCTAGGACATATTCACTGAACCAGCACCTGGAAATTGACCAGGTGAACATCACCTAACCCAGGACATGTTCACTGACACAGCACCTGGAAACTAACCATGTGATCATCACCTAACAAAGGACATGTTCACTGACTCTGCACCTGGAAAATAGACATGTGATCATCACCTAACCCAGGATATGTTCACTGACCCAGCACATGGAAACTGACCAGGTGAACATCAGCGAACCCAGGACATGTTCACTGACCCTGCACCTGGAAACTGACCAAGTGAACATCACCTAACCCAGGACATATTCACTGACCCAGCACCTGGAAACTGACCAAGTGAACTTCACATAACCCAGGACATGTTCACTGACCCAGCACCTGGAAACTGACCAGGTGAACATCACCTAACCCAGGACATGTTCACTAACACAGCACCTGGAAACTGACCAAGTGAACATCACCGAACCCAGGACATATTCACTGAACCAGCACCTGGAAACTGACCAGGTGAACATCACCGAACCCAGGACATTTTCACTGACCCAGCACCTGCAAACTGACCAGTTGAGCATCACCTAACCCAGGACATGTTCACTGACCCTGCACCTGAAAACTGACCAAGTGAACATCACCTAACCCAGGACATGTTCACTGACCCAGCACCTGGAAACTGACCAAGTGAACATCACCTAACCCAGGACATGTTCTCTGACCCCGCACCTGGAAACTGACCAGGTGAACATCACCTAACCCAGGACATGTTCACTGACCCTGCACCTGGAAACTGACCAGGTGAACATCACCTAACGCAGGACATGTTCACTGACCCTGCATCGGGAAACTGAATAAGAGAAAGTCACTTAACGCAGGACATGTTCACTGACCCAGCACCTGGAAACTGACCAGTTGAGCATCACCTAACCCAGGACATGTTCACTGACCCAGCACCTGGAAACTAACCATGTGATCATCACCTAACCCAGGACATGTTCACTGACCTTGCATCTGGAAACTAGACATGTGATCATCACCTTACCCAGGATATGTTCACTGACCCAGCACCTGGAAACTGACCAGGTGAGCATCACCGAACCCAGGACATGTTCACTGACCCAGCACCTGGAAACTGACCAGGTGTACATCACCTAGCCCAGGACATGTTCACTGACCCTGCACCTGAAAACTGACCAAATGTACATCACCTAACCCAGGACATGTTCACTGACCCAGCACCTGGAAATTGACCAGGTGAACATCACCTAACCCAGGACATGTTCACTGACACAGCACCTGGAAACTAACCATGTGATCATCACCTAACCCAGGACATGTTCACTGACCCTGCACCTGGAAAATAGACATGTGATCATCACCTAACCCAGGATATGTTCACTGACCCAGCACATGGAAACTGACCAGGTGAACATCAGCGAACCCAGGACATGTTCACTGACCCTGCACCTGGAAACTGACCAGGTGAACATCACCTAACCTTGGACATGTTCACTGACCCAGCACCTGGAAACTGACCAGGTGAACATCACCTAACCCAGGACATGCGCACTGACCCTGCATCGGGAAACTGAATAAGAGAATGTCACCTAACGCAGGACATGTTCACTGATCCAGCACCTGGAAACTGACCATGTGATCATCACCTAACCCAGGAGATGTTCACTGACCCAGCACCTGTAAACTGACCAAGTGAACATCACCAACCCCGGACATGTTCACTGAACCAGCACCTGGAAACTGACCATGTGATCATCACCTAACCCAGGACATGTTCACTGACCCAGCACATGGAAGCTGACCAGGTGAGCATCACCTAACCCAGGACATGTTCACTGACCCAGCAACTGCAAACTGACCATGTGAACATCACCTAACCTAGGACATATTCACTGAACCAGCACCTGGAAATTGACCAGGTGAACATCACCTAACCCAGGACATGTTCACTGACACAGCACCTGGAAACTAACCATGTGATCATCAACTAACCCAGGACATGTTCACTGACCCTGCACCTGGAAACTGACCATGTGATCATCACCTAACCCAGGAGATGTTCACTGATCCAGCACCTGGAAACTGACCAGGTGAACATCACCGAACCCAGGACATGTTCACTGACCCAGCACCTGTAAACTGACCAGGTGAGCATCACCTAACCCAGGACATGTTCACTGAACCTGCACCTGAAAACTGGCCAAGTGAACATCACCTAACCCAGGACATGTTCACTGACCCAGCACCTGGATACTGACCAGGTGAGCATCACCTAACCCAGGACATGTTCACTGACACAGCACCTGGAAACTGACCAGGTGAACATCAGCGAACCCAGGACATGTTCACTGACCCTGCACCTGGAAACTGACCAAGTGAACATCACCTAACCCAGGACATATTCACTGACCCAGCACCTGGAAACTGACCAAGTGAACTTCACATAACCCAGGACATGTTCACTGACCCAGCACCTGGAAACTGACCAGGTGAACATCACCTAACCCAGGACATGTTCACTAACACAGCACCTGGAAACTGACCAAGTGAACATCACCGAACCCAGGACATATTCACTGAACCAGCACCTGGAAACTGACCAGGTGAACATCACCGAACCCAGGACATTTTCACTGACCCAGCACCTGCAAACTGACCAGTTGAGCATCACCTAACCCAGGACATGTTCACTGACCCTGCACCTGAAAACTGACCAAGTGAACATCACCTAACCCAGGACATGTTCACTGACCCAGCACCTGGAAACTGACCAAGTGAACATCACCTAACCCAGGACATGTTCTCTGACCCCGCACCTGGAAACTGACCAGGTGAACATCACCTAACCCAGGACATGTTCACTGACCCTGCACCTGGAAACTGACCAGGTGAACATCACCTAACGCAGGACATGTTCACTGACCCTGCATCGGGAAACTGAATAAGAGAAAGTCACTTAACGCAGGACATGTTCACTGACCCAGCACCTGGAAACTGACCAGTTGAGCATCACCTAACCCAGGACATGTTCACTGACCCAGCACCTGGAAACTAACCATGTGATCATCACCTAACCCAGGACATGTTCACTGACCTTGCATCTGGAAACTAGACATGTGATCATCACCTTACCCAGGATATGTTCACTGACCCAGCACCTGGAAACTGACCAGGTGAGCATCACCGAACCCAGGACATGTTCACTGACCCAGCACCTGGAAACTGACCAGGTGTACATCACCTAGCCCAGGACATGTTCACTGACCCTGCACCTGAAAACTGACCAAATGTACATCACCTAACCCAGGACATGTTCACTGACCCAGCACCTGGAAATTGACCAGGTGAACATCACCTAACCCAGGACATGTTCACTGACACAGCACCTGGAAACTAACCATGTGATCATCACCTAACCCAGGACATGTTCACTGACCCTGCACCTGGAAAATAGACATGTGATCATCACCTAACCCAGGATATGTTCACTGACCCAGCACATGGAAACTGACCAGGTGAACATCAGCGAACCCAGGACATGTTCACTGACCCTGCACCTGGAAACTGACCAGGTGAACATCACCTAACCTTGGACATGTTCACTGACCCAGCACCTGGAAACTGACCAGGTGAACATCACCTAACCCAGGACATGCGCACTGACCCTGCATCGGGAAACTGAATAAGAGAATGTCACCTAACGCAGGACATGTTCACTGATCCAGCACCTGGAAACTGACCATGTGATCATCACCTAACCCAGGAGATGTTCACTGACCCAGCACCTGTAAACTGACCAAGTGAACATCACCAACCCCGGACATGTTCACTGAACCAGCACCTGGAAACTGACCATGTGATCATCACCTAACCCAGGACATGTTCACTGACCCAGCACATGGAAGCTGACCAGGTGAGCATCACCTAACCCAGGACATGTTCACTGACCCAGCAACTGCAAACTGACCATGTGAACATCACCTAACCTAGGACATATTCACTGAACCAGCACCTGGAAATTGACCAGGTGAACATCACCTAACCCAGGACATGTTCACTGACACAGCACCTGGAAACTAACCATGTGATCATCAACTAACCCAGGACATGTTCACTGACCCTGCACCTGGAAACTGACCATGTGATCATCACCTAACCCAGGAGATGTTCACTGATCCAGCACCTGGAAACTGACCAGGTGAACATCACCGAACCCAGGACATGTTCACTGACCCAGCACCTGTAAACTGACCAGGTGAGCATCACCTAACCCAGGACATGTTCACTGAACCTGCACCTGAAAACTGGCCAAGTGAACATCACCTAACCCAGGACATGTTCACTGACCCAGCACCTGGATACTGACCAGGTGAGCATCACCTAACCCAGGACATGTTCACTGACACAGCACCTGGAAACTGACCATGTGATCATCACCTAACCCAAGACATATTCACTGAACCAGCACCTGGAAATTGACCAGGTGAACATCACCTAACCCAGGATATGTTCACTGACCCAGTACCTGGAAGCTGACCAAGTGAACATCACCTAACCCAGGACATGTTCACTGACCCAGCACCTGGAAACTGACCAGGTGAGCATCACCTAACCCAGGACATGTTCACTGACCCAGCAACTGCAAACTGATCATGTGAACATCATTTAAACTAGGACATATTCACTGAACCAGCACCTGGAAACTGACCAGGTGAACATCACCTAACCCAGGACATGTTCACTGACACAGCACCTGGAAACTAACCATGTGATCATCACCTAACCCAGGACATGTTCACTGACCCTGCACCTGGAAACTGACCATGTGATCACCACCTAACCCAGGAGATGTTCACTGATCCAGCACCTGGATACTGACCAGGTGAACATCACCGAACCCAGGACATGTTCACTGACCCAGCACCTGGAAACTGACCAGGTGAGCATCACCTAACCCAGGACATGTTCACTGACCCTGCAGCTGAAAACTGCCCAAGTGAACATCACCTAACCCAGGACATGTTCACTGACCCAGCACCTGGATACTGACCAGGTGAGCAGCACCTAACCCAGGACATGTTCACTGACTCAGCACCTGGAAACTGACCATGTGATCATCACCTAACCCAAGACATATTCACTGAACCAGCACCTGGAAATTGACCAGGTGAACATCACCTAACCCAGGATATGTTCACTGACCCAGTACCTGGAAGCTGACCAGGTGAGCATCACCTAGCCCAGGACATGTTCACTGACCCTGCACCTGGAAACTGACCAGGTGAACATCACCTAACGCAGGACATGTTCACTGACCCTGCATCGGGAAACTGAATAAGAGAATGTCACCTAACGCAGGACATGTTCACTCATCCAAGCACCTGGAAACTGACCATGTGATCATCACCTAACCCAGGAGATGTTCACTGATCCAGCACCTGGATACTGACCAGGTGAACATCACCGAACCCAGGACATGTTCACTGACCCAGCTCCTGTAAACTGACCAGGTGAGCATCACCTAACCCAGGACATGTTCACTGACACTGCAGCTGAAAACTGCCCAAGTGAACATCACCTAACCCAGGACATGTTCACTGACCCAGCACCTGGATACTGACCAGGTGAGCATCACCTAACCCAGGACATGTTAACTGACTCAGCACCTGGAAACTGACCATGTGATCATCACCTAACCCAAGACATATTCACTGAACCAGCACCTGGAAATTGACCAGGTGAACATCACCTAACCCAGGATATGTTCACTGACCCAGTACCTGGAAGCTGACCAGGTGAGCATCACCTAACCCAGGACATGTTCACTGACCCTGCACCTGGAAACTGACCAGGTGAACATCACCTAACGCAGGACATGTTCACTGACCCTGCATCGGGAAACTGAATAAGAGAATGTCACCTAACGCAGGACATGTTCACTGATCCAAGCACCTGGAAACTGACCATGTGATCATCACCTAACCCAGGACATGTTCACTGATCCAGCACCTGGATACTGACCAGGTGAACATCACCGAACCCAGGACATGTTCACTGACCCAGCTCCTGTAAACTGACCAGGTGAGCATCACCTAACCCAGGACATGTTCACTGACCCTGCAGCTGAAAACTGCCCAAGTGAACATCACCTAACCCAGGACATGTTCACTGACCCAGCACCTGGATACTGACCAGGTGAGCATCACCTAACCCAGGACATGTTAACTGACTCAGCACCTGGAAACTGACCATGTGATCATCACCTAACCCAAGACATATTCACTGAACCAGCACCTGGAAATTGACCAGGTGAACATCACCTAACCCAGGATATGTTCACTGACCCAGTACCTGGAAGCTGACCAGGTGAGCATCACCTAACCCAGGACATGTTCACTGACCCTGCACCTGGAAACTGACCAGGTGAACATCACCTAACGCAGGACATGTTCACTGACCCTGCATCGGGAAACTGAATAAGAGAATGTCACCTAACGCAGGACATGTTCACTGATCCAAGCACCTGGAAACTGACCATGTGAGCATCACCTAACCCAGGACATGTTCACTGAACCAGCACCTGGAAACTGACCATGTGATCATCACCTAACCCAGGACATGTTCACTGACCCAGCACATGGAAGCTGACCAGGTGAGCATCACCTAACCCAGGACATGTTCACTGACCCAGCAACTGCAAACTGACCATGTGAACATCACCTAACCTAGGACATATTCACTGAACCAGCACCTGGAAATTGACCAGGTGAACATCACCTAACCCAGGACATGTTCACTGACACAGCACCTGGAAACTAACCATGTGATCATCAACTAACCCAGGACATGTTCACTGACCCTGCACCTGGAAACTGACCATGTGATCATCACCTAACCCAGGAGATGTTCACTGATCCAGCACCTGGAAACTGACCAGGTGAACATCACCGAACCCAGGACATGTTCACTGACCCAGCACCTGTAAACTGACCAGGTGAGCATCACCTAACCCAGGACATGTTCACTGAACCTGCACCTGAAAACTGGCCAAGTGAACATCACCTAACCCAGGACATGTTCACTGACCCAGCACCTGGATACTGACCAGGTGAGCATCACCTAACCCAGGACATGTTCACTGACACAGCACCTGGAAACTGACCATGTGATCATCACCTAACCCAAGACATATTCACTGAACCAGCACCTGGAAATTGACCAGGTGAACATCACCTAACCCAGGATATGTTCACTGACCCAGTACCTGGAAGCTGACCAAGTGAACATCACCTAACCCAGGACATGTTCACTGACCCAGCACCTGGAAACTGACCAGGTGAGCATCACCTAACCCAGGACATGTTCACTGACCCAGCAACTGCAAACTGATCATGTGAACATCATTTAACCTAGGACATATTCACTGAACCAGCACCTGGAAACTGACCAGGTGAACATCACCTAACCCAGGACATGTTCACTGACACAGCACCTGGAAACTAACCATGTGATCATCACCTAACCCAGGACATGTTCACTGACCCTGCACCTGGAAACTGACCATGTGATCACCACCTAACCCAGGAGATGTTCACTGATCCAGCACCTGGATACTGACCAGGTGAACATCACCGAACCCAGGACATGTTCACTGACCCAGCACCTGTAAACTGACCAGGTGAGCATCACCTAACCCAGGACATGTTCACTGACCCTGCAGCTGAAAACTGCCCAAGTGAACATCACCTAACCCAGGACATGTTCACTGACCCAGCACCTGGATACTGACCAGGTGAGCAGCACCTAACCCAGGACATGTTCACTGACTCAGCACCTGGAAACTGACCATGTGATCATCACCTAACCCAAGACATATTCACTGAACCAGCACCTGGAAATTGACCAGGTGAACATCACCGAACCCAGGACATTTTCACTGACCCAGCACCTGCAAACTGACCAGTTGAGCATCACCTAACCCAGGACATGTTCACTGACCCTGCACCTGAAAACTGACCAAGTGAACATCACCTAACCCAGGACATGTTCACTGACCCAGCACCTGGAAACTGACCAAGTGAACATCACCTAACCCAGGACATGTTCTCTGACCCCGCACCTGGAAACTGACCAGGTGAACATCACCTAACCCAGGACATGTTCACTGACCCTGCACCTGGAAACTGACCAGGTGAACATCACCTAACGCAGGACATGTTCACTGACCCTGCATCGGGAAACTGAATAAGAGAAAGTCACTTAACGCAGGACATGTTCACTGACCCAGCACCTGGAAACTGACCAGTTGAGCATCACCTAACCCAGGACATGTTCACTGACCCTGCACCTGGAAACTAACCATGTGATCATCACCTAACCCAGGACATGTTCACTGACCTTGCATCTGGAAACTAGACATGTGATCATCACCTTACCCAGGATATGTTCACTGACCCAGCACCTGGAAACTGACCAGGTGAGCATCACCGAACCCAGGACATGTTCACTGACCCAGCACCTGGAAACTGACCAGGTGTACATCACCTAGCCCAGGACATGTTCACTGACCCTGCACCTGAAAACTGACCAAATGTACATCACCTAACCCAGGACATGTTCACTGACCCAGCACCTGGAAATTGACCAGGTGAACATCACCTAACCCAGGACATGTTCACTGACACAGCACCTGGAAACTAACCATGTGATCATCACCTAACCCAGGACATGTTCACTGACCCTGCACCTGGAAAATAGACATGTGATCATCACCTAACCCAGGATATGTTCACTAACCCAGCACATGGAAACTGACCAGGTGAACATCAGCGAACCCAGGACATGTTCACTGACCCTGCACCTGGAAACTGACCAGGTGAACATCACCTAACCTTGGACATGTTCACTGACCCAGCACCTGGAAACTGACCAGGTGAACATCACCTAACCCAGGACATGCGCACTGACCCTGCATCGGGAAACTGAATAAGAGAATGTCACCTAACGCAGGACATGTTCACTGATCCAGCACCTGGAAACTGACCATGTGATCATCACCTAACCCAGGAGATGTTCACTGACCCAGCACCTGTAAACTGACCAAGTGAACATCACCAACCCCGGACATGTTCACTGAACCAGCACCTGGAAACTGACCATGTGATCATCACCTAACCCAGGACATGTTCACTGACCCAGCACATGGAAGCTGACCAGGTGAGCATCACCTAACCCAGGACATGTTCACTGACCCAGCAACTGCAAACTGACCATGTGAACATCACCTAACCTAGGACATATTCACTGAACCAGCACCTGGAAATTGACCAGGTGAACATCACCTAACCCAGGACATGTTCACTGACACAGCACCTGGAAACTAACCATGTGATCATCAACTAACCCAGGACATGTTCACTGACCCTGCACCTGGAAACTGACCATGTGATCATCACCTAACCCAGGAGATGTTCACTGATCCAGCACCTGGAAACTGACCAGGTGAACATCACCGAACCCAGGACATGTTCACTGACCCAGCACCTGTAAACTGACCAGGTGAGCATCACCTAACCCAGGACATGTTCACTGAACCTGCACCTGAAAACTGGCCAAGTGAACATCACCTAACCCAGGACATGTTCACTGACCCAGCACCTGGATACTGACCAGGTGAGCATCACCTAACCCAGGACATGTTCACTGACACAGCACCTGGAAACTGACCATGTGATCATCACCTAACCCAAGACATATTCACTGAACCAGCACCTGGAAATTGACCAGGTGAACATCACCTAACCCAGGACATGTTCACTGACCCAGCACCTGTAAACTGACCAGGTGAGCATCACCTAACCCAGGACATGTTCACTGACCCTGCAGCTGAAAACTGCCCAAGTGAACATCACCTAACCCAGGACATGTTCACTGACCCAGCACCTGGATACTGACCAGGTGAGCAGCACCTAACCCAGGACATGTTCACTGACTCAGCACCTGGAAACTGACCATGTGATCATCACCTAACCCAAGACATATTCACTGAACCAGCACCTGGAAATTGACCAGGTGAACATCACCGAACCCAGGACATTTTCACTGACCCAGCACCTGCAAACTGACCAGTTGAGCATCACCTAACCCAGGACATGTTCACTGACCCTGCACCTGAAAACTGACCAAGTGAACATCACCTAACCCAGGACATGTTCACTGACCCAGCACCTGGAAACTGACCAAGTGAACATCACCTAACCCAGGACATGTTCTCTGACCCCGCACCTGGAAACTGACCAGGTGAACATCACCTAACCCAGGACATGTTCACTGACCCTGCACCTGGAAACTGACCAGGTGAACATCACCTAACGCAGGACATGTTCACTGACCCTGCATCGGGAAACTGAATAAGAGAAAGTCACTTAACGCAGGACATGTTCACTGACCCAGCACCTGGAAACTGACCAGTTGAGCATCACCTAACCCAGGACATGTTCACTGACCCTGCACCTGGAAACTAACCATGTGATCATCACCTAACCCAGGACATGTTCACTGACCTTGCATCTGGAAACTAGACATGTGATCATCACCTTACCCAGGATATGTTCACTGACCCAGCACCTGGAAACTGACCAGGTGAGCATCACCGAACCCAGGACATGTTCACTGACCCAGCACCTGGAAACTGACCAGGTGTACATCACCTAGCCCAGGACATGTTCACTGACCCTGCACCTGAAAACTGACCAAATGTACATCACCTAACCCAGGACATGTTCACTGACCCAGCACCTGGAAATTGACCAGGTGAACATCACCTAACCCAGGACATGTTCACTGACACAGCACCTGGAAACTAACCATGTGATCATCACCTAACCCAGGACATGTTCACTGACCCTGCACCTGGAAAATAGACATGTGATCATCACCTAACCCAGGATATGTTCACTGACCCAGCACATGGAAACTGACCAGGTGAACATCAGCGAACCCAGGACATGTTCACTGACCCTGCACCTGGAAACTGACCAGGTGAACATCACCTAACCTTGGACATGTTCACTGACCCAGCACCTGGAAACTGACCAGGTGAACATCACCTAACCCAGGACATGCGCACTGACCCTGCATCGGGAAACTGAATAAGAGAATGTCACCTAACGCAGGACATGTTCACTGATCCAGCACCTGGAAACTGACCATGTGATCATCACCTAACCCAGGAGATGTTCACTGACCCAGCACCTGTAAACTGACCAAGTGAACATCACCAACCCCGGACATGTTCACTGAACCAGCACCTGGAAACTGACCATGTGATCATCACCTAACCCAGGACATGTTCACTGACCCAGCACATGGAAGCTGACCAGGTGAGCATCACCTAACCCAGGACATGTTCACTGACCCAGCAACTGCAAACTGACCATGTGAACATCACCTAACCTAGGACATATTCACTGAACCAGCACCTGGAAATTGACCAGGTGAACATCACCTAACCCAGGACATGTTCACTGACACAGCACCTGGAAACTAACCATGTGATCATCAACTAACCCAGGACATGTTCACTGACCCTGCACCTGGAAACTGACCATGTGATCATCACCTAACCCAGGAGATGTTCACTGATCCAGCACCTGGAAACTGACCAGGTGAACATCACCGAACCCAGGACATGTTCACTGACCCAGCACCTGTAAACTGACCAGGTGAGCATCACCTAACCCAGGACATGTTCACTGAACCTGCACCTGAAAACTGGCCAAGTGAACATCACCTAACCCAGGACATGTTCACTGACCCAGCACCTGGATACTGACCAGGTGAGCATCACCTAACCCAGGACATGTTCACTGACACAGCACCTGGAAACTGACCATGTGATCATCACCTAACCCAAGACATATTCACTGAACCAGCACCTGGAAATTGACCAGGTGAACATCACCTAACCCAGGATATGTTCACTGACCCAGTACCTGGAAGCTGACCAAGTGAACATCACCTAACCCAGGACATGTTCACTGACCCAGCACCTGGAAACTGACCAGGTGAGCATCACCTAACCCAGGACATGTTCACTGACCCAGCAACTGCAAACTGATCATGTGAACATCATTTAACCTAGGACATATTCACTGAACCAGCACCTGGAAACTGACCAGGTGAACATCACCTAACCCAGGACATGTTCACTGACACAGCACCTGGAAACTAACCATGTGATCATCACCTAACCCAGGACATGTTCACTGACCCTGCACCTGGAAACTGACCATGTGATCACCACCTAACCCAGGAGATGTTCACTGATCCAGCACCTGGATACTGACCAGGTGAACATCACCGAACCCAGGACATGTTCACTGACCCAGCACCTGTAAACTGACCAGGTGAGCATCACCTAACCCAGGACATGTTCACTGACCCTGCAGCTGAAAACTGCCCAAGTGAACATCACCTAACCCAGGACATGTTCACTGACCCAGCACCTGGATACTGACCAGGTGAGCAGCACCTAACCCAGGACATGTTCACTGACTCAGCACCTGGAAACTGACCATGTGATCATCACCTAACCCAAGACATATTCACTGAACCAGCACCTGGAAATTGACCAGGTGAACATCACCTAACCCAGGATATGTTCACTGACCCAGTACCTGGAAGCTGACCAGGTGAGCATCACCTCGCCCAGGACATGTTCACTGACCCTGCACCTGGAAACTGACCAGGTGAACATCACCTAACGCAGGACATGTTCACTGACCCTGCATCGGGAAACTGAATAAGAGAATGTCACCTAACGCAGGACATGTTCACTCATCCAAGCACCTGGAAACTGACCATGTGATCATCACCTAACCCAGGAGATGTTCACTGATCCAGCACCTGGATACTGACCAGGTGAACATCACCGAACCCAGGACATGTTCACTGACCCAGCTCCTGTAAACTGACCAGGTGAGCATCACCTAACCCAGGACATGTTCACTGACCCTGCAGCTGAAAACTGCCCAAGTGAACATCACCTAACCCAGGACATGTTCACTGACCCAGCACCTGGATACTGACCAGGTGAGCATCACCTAACCCAGGACATGTTAACTGACTCAGCACCTGGAAACTGACCATGTGATCATCACCTAACCCAAGACATATTCACTGAACCAGCACCTGGAAATTGACCAGGTGAACATCACCTAACCCAGGATATGTTCACTGACCCAGTACCTGGAAGCTGACCAGGTGAGCATCACCTAACCCAGGACATGTTCACTGACCCTGCACCTGGAAACTGACCAGGTGAACATCACCTAACGCAGGACATGTTCACTGACCCTGCATCGGGAAACTGAATAAGAGAATGTCACCTAACGCAGGACATGTTCACTGATCCAAGCACCTGGAAACTGACCATGTGATCATCACCTAACCCAGGAGATGTTCACTGATCCAGCACCTGGAAACTGACCAGGTGAACATCACCGAACCCAGGACATATTCACTGACCCAGCACCTGTAAACTGACCAGGTGAGCATCACCTAACCCAGGACATGTTCACTGACCCTGCACCTGAAAACTGACCAAGTGAACATCACCTAACCCAGGACATGTTCACTGACCCAGCACCTGGAAACTGACCAAGTGAACATCACCGAACCCAGGACATGTTCACTGACCCAGAACCTGGAAACTGACCAGGTGAACATCACCTAACCCAGGACATGTTCACTGACCCTGCACCTGGAAACTGACCATGTGATCATCACCTAACCCAGGAGATGTTAACTGATCCAGCACCTGGAAACTGACCAGGTGAACATCACCTAACGCAGGACATGTTCACTGACCCAGCACCTGTAAACTGACCAGGTGAGCATCACCTAACCCAGGACATGTTCACTGACCCTGCATCGGGGAACTGAATAAGAGAATGTCACCTAACGCAGGACATGTCGACTGATCCAGCACCTGGAAACTGACCATGTGATCATCACCTAACCCAGGAGATGTTCACTGATCCATCACCTGGCAACTGACCAGGTGAACATCACCGAACCCAGGACATGTTCACTGACCCAGCACCTGTAAACTGCCCAGGTGAGCATCACCTAACCCAGGACATGTTCACTGACCCTGCACCGGAAAACTGACCAAGTGAACATCAGCTAACCCAGGACATTTTCACTGACCCAGCACCTGGAAACTGACCAAGTGAACATCACCTAACCCAGGACATGTTCACTGACCCAGCACCTGGAAACTGACCAGGTGAACATCACCTAACCCAGGACATGTTCACTGACCCTGCATCGGGAAACTGAATAAGAGAATGTCACCTAACGCAGGACATGTTCACTGATCCAAGCACCTGGAAACTGACCATGTGATCATCAGCTAACCCAGGAGATGTTCACTGATCCAGCACCTGGAAACTGACCAGGTGAACATCACCGAACCCAGGACATATTCACTGACCCAGCACCTGTAAACTGACCAGGTGAGCATCACCTAACCCAGGACATGTTCACTGACCCTGCACCTGAAAACTGACCAAGTGAACATCACCTAACCCAGGACATGTTCACTGACCCAGCACCTGGAAACTGACCAAGTGAACATCACCTAACCCAGGACATGTTCACTGACCCAGAACCTGGAAACTGACCAGGTGAACATCACCTAACCCAGGACATGTTCACTGACCCTGCACCTGGAAACTGACCATGTGATCATCACCTAACCCAGGAGATGTTCACTGATCCAGCACCTGGAAACTGACCAGGTGAACATCACCTAACGCAGGACATGTTCACTGACCCAGCACCTGTAAACTGACCATGTGATAATCACCTAACCCAGGACATGTTCACTGACCCTGCATCGGGGAACTGAATAAGAGAATGTCACCTAACGCAGGACATGTCCACTGATCCAGCACCTGGAAACTGACCATGTGAGCATCACCTAACCCAGGACATGTTCACTGACCCAGCAACTGCAAACTGACCATGTGAACATCACCTAACCTAGGAAATATTCACTGAACCAGCACCTGGAAATTGACCAGGTGAACATCACCTAACCCAGGACATGTTCACTGACACAGCACCTGGAAACTAACCATGTGATCATCACCTAACCCAGGACATGTTCACTGACCCCGCACCTGGAAAATAGACATGTGATCATCACCTAACCCAGGATATGTTCACTGACCCAGCACATGGAAACTGACCAGGTGAACATCAGCGAACCCAGGACATGTTCACTGACCCTGCACCTGGAAACTGACCAAGTGAACATCACCTAACCCAGGACATATTCACTGACCCAGCACCTGGAAACTGACCAAGTGAACTTCACATAACCCAGGACATGTTCACTGACCCAGCACCTGGAAACTGACCAGGTGAACATCACCTAACCCAGGACATGTTCACTGACCCAGCACCTGGAAACTGACGAAGTGAACATCACCTAACCCAGGACATATTCACTGAACCAGCACCTGGAAACTGACCAGGTGAACATCACCGAACCCAGGACATTTTCACTGACCCAGCACCTGCAAACTGACCAGTTGAGCATCACCTAACCCAGGACATGTTCACTGACCCTGCACCTGAAAACTGACCAAGTGAACATCACCTAACCCAGGACATGTTCACTGACCCAGCACCTGGAAACTGACCAAGTGAACATCACCTAACCCAGGACATGTTCACTGACCCTGCACCTGGAAACTGACCAGGTGAACATCACCTAACCCAGGACATGTTCACTGACCCTGCACCTGGAAACTGACCAGGTGAACATCACCTAACGCAGGACATGTTCACTGACCCTGCATCGGGAAACTGAATAAGAGAATGTCACCCAACGCAGGACATGTTCACTGACCCAGCACCTGGAAACTGACCAGGTGAGCATCACCTAACCCAGGACATGTTCACTGACCCAGCACCTGGAAACTAACCATGTGATCATCACCTAACCCAGGACATGTTCACTGACCCAGCACCTGGAAACTAGACATGTGATCATCACCTTTCCCAGGATATGTTCACTGACCCAGCACCAGGAAACTGACCAGGTGAGCATCACCGAACCCAGGACATGTTCACTGACCCAGCACCTGGAAACTGACCAGGTGTACGTCACCTAGCCCAGGACATGTTCACTGACCCAGCACCTGGAAACTGACCAAGTGAACATCACCTAACCCAGGACATGTTCACCGACCCAGCACCTGGAAACTGACCAGGTGAACATCACCTAACCCAGGAAATGTTCACTGACCCAGCACCTGGAAACTAGACATGTGATCATCACCTTACCCAGGATATGTTCACTGACCCAGCACATGGAAACTGACCAGGTGAACATCACCGAACCCAGGACATGTTCACTGACCCAGCACCTGGAAACTGGCCAGGTGTACATCACCTAACCCAGGACATGATCACTGACCCAGAACCTGAAAACTGACCAAGTGATCATCACCTAACCCAGGACATGTTCACTGACCCAGCACCTGGAACCTTACCATGTGAACATCACCTAACCCAGGACATGTCCGCTGACCCAGCAAATGGAAACTAACCATGTGAACATTACCTAACCCAGGACATGTTCACTGACACAGCACCTGGAAACTGACCAAGTGAACGTCACCTAACCCAGGACATGTTCACCGACCCAGCACCTGGAACCTGACAAGGTGAACATCACCTAACCCAGGAAATGTTCACTGACCCAGCACCTGGAAACTAGACATGTGATCATCACCTTACCCAGGATATGTTCACTGACCCAGCACATGGAAACTGACCAGGTGAACATCACCGAACCCAGGACATGTTCACTGACCCAGCACCTGGAAACTTGCCAGGTGTACATCACCTAACCCAGGACATGTTCACTGACCCAGCACCTGGAACCTTACCATGTGAGCATCACCTCACCCAGGACATGTTCACTGACCCAGCAAATGGAAACTAACCATGTGAACATCACCTAACCCAGGAAATGTTCACTGACCCAGCACCTGGAAACTAGACATGTGATCATCACCTTACCCAGGATATGTTCACTGACCCAGCACATGGAATCTGACCAGGTGAACATCACCGAACCCAGGACATGTTCACTGACCCAGCACCTGGAAACTGACCAGGTGATCATCACCTAACCCAGGACATGTTCACTGACCCAGCACCTGGAACCTTACCATGTGAACATCACCTAACCCAGGACATGTTCACTGACCCAGCAAATGAAAACTAACCATGTGAACATTACCTAACCCAGGACATGTTCACTGACACAGCACCTGGAAACTGACCATGTGAACATCACCTAACCCAGGGCATGTTCACTGACCCAGCACCTGGAAACTGACCATGTGATCATCACCTAACCCAGGAAATGTTCACTGACCCAGTATCTGGAAACTTACCATCTGATTATCACCCAACCCAGGAACTGTTCACTGACCCTGCACCTAGAAACTGACCATGTGATCATCACCTAAACCAGGGCATGTTCACTTACCCTGCACCTGGAAATTGACCATGTGAACATTACCTAACGCAGGAAATGTTCACTGACCCTGCATCGGGAAACTGTATAAGAGAATGTCACCTAACGCAGGACATGTTCACTGATCCAGCACCTGGAAACTGACCATGTGATCATCACCGAACCCAGGAGATGTTCACTGTCCCAGCACCTTGAAACTGACCAGGTGAACATCACCGAACCCAGGACATGTTCACTGACCCAGCACCTGGAAATAAACCATGCGAATCATCACCTAAACCCAGGACATGTTCACTGAGCAAGCAACTGGAAACTGACCATGTGATCAGCACCTAACCCAGGACATGTTCACTGACCCTGCACCTGTAAACTGACCAGGTGAGCATCACCTAACCCAGGACATGTTCACTGACCCAGCAAATGGAAACTAACCATGTGAACATCACCTAACCCAGGAAATGTTCACTGACACAGCACCAGGAAACTGCCCATGTGAACATTACCTAACCCAGGACATGTTCACTGACACAGCACCTGGAAACTGACCATGTGAACATCACCTAACCTACGGCATGTTCACTGACCCAGCACCTGGAAACTGACCAGGTGATCATCACCTAACCCAGGACATGTTCACTGACACAGTACCTGGAAACTTACCATCTGATTATCACCTAACCCAGGAAGTGTTCACTGACTCTGCACCTAGAAACTGAAGATGTGATCATCATCTAAACCAGGGCATGTTCACTTACCCTGCACCTGGAAACTGACCAGGTGAACATGACCTAACGCAGGACATGTTCACTGACCCTGCATCGGGAAACTGTATAAGAGAATGTCACCTAACGCAGGACATGTTCACTGATCCAGCACCTGGAAACAGACCATGTGATCATCACCTAACCCAGGAGATGTTCACTGTCGAAGCACCTTGAAACTGACCAGGTGAACATCACCGAACCCAGGACATGTTCACTGACCCAGCACCTGGAAATAAACCATGCGATCATCACCTAAACCCAGGACATGTTCACTGACCAAACAACTGGAAACTGACCATGTGATCAGCACCTAACCCAGGACATGTTCACTATCCCAGCACCTGGAAATTGACCAGGTGAACATCACCTAACCCAGGACATGTTCACTGACCCAGTACCTGGAAACTGACCAGGTGAGCGTCACCTAACCCAGGACATGTTCACTGACCCTGCACCTGGAAACTGACCAGGTGAACATCACCTAACGCAGGACATGTTCAATGACCTTGCATCTTGAAACTGAATAAGAGAATGTCACCTAACGCAGGACATGTTCACTGACCCTGCACCTGTAAACTGACCAGGTGAGCATCACCTAACCCAGGACATGTTCACTGACCCAGCAAATGGAAACTAACCATGTGAACATCACCTAACCCAGGAAATGTTCACTCACACAGCACCAGGAAACTGCCCATGTGAACATTACCTGACCCAGGACATGTTCACTGACACAGCACCTGGAAACTGACCATGTGAACATCACCTCACCTACGGCATGTTCACTGACCCAGCACCTGGAAACTGACCAGGTGATCATCACCTAACCCAGGACATGTTCACTGACACAGTACCTGGAAACTTACCATCTGATTATCACCTAACCCAGGAAGTGTTCACTGACCCTGCACCTAGAAACTGAAGATGTGATCATCACCTAAACCAGGGCATGTTCACTTACCCTGCACCTGGCAACTGACCAGGTGAACATTACCTAACGCAGGACATGTTCACTAACCCTGCATCGGGAAACTGTATAAGAGAATGTCACCTAACGCAGGACATGTTCACTGATCCAGCACCTGGAAACTGACCATGTGATCATCACCTAACCCAGGAGATGTTCACTGTCCCAGCACCTTGAAACTGACCAGGTGAACATCACCGAAACCAGGACATGTTCACTGACCCAGCACCTGGAAATAAACCATGCGATCATCACCTAAACCCAGGACATGTTCACTGACCAAGCAACTGCACACTGACCATGTGATCAGCACCTAACCCAGGACATGTTCACTATCCCAGCACATGGAAACTGACCATGTGATCATCACCTAACCCAGGACATGTTCACTGACCCAGCACCTGGAAACTGACCAGGTGAGCATCACCTAACACAGGACACGTTCACTGAACCAGCACCTGGAAACTGACCATGTGATCATCACCTAACCCAGGACATGTTCACTGACCCAGCACCTGGAAACAGACTAGGTGAGCATCACCTAACCCAGGACATTTTCACTGACCCAGCACCTGTATACTGAGCATGTGATCATCACCTAACCCAGGACATATTCACTGAACCAGCACCTGGAAATTGACCAGGTGAACATCACCTAACCCAGGACATGTTCACTGACCCAGTACCTGGAAACTGACCAGGTGAGCGTCACCTAACCCAGGACATGTTCACTGACCCTGCACCTGGAAACTGACCAGGTGAACATCACCTGACGCAGGACATGTTCAATGACCTTGCATCGGGAAACTCAATAAGAGAATGTCACCTAACGCAGGACATGTTCACTGATCAAGCACCTGGAAACTGACCATGTGATCATCACCTAACCCAGGAGATGTTCACTGACCCAGCACCTGGAAACTGACCAAGTGAACATCACCGAACACAGGACATGTTCACTGAACCAGCACCTGGAAACTGACCATGTGATCATCACCTAACCCAGGACATGTTCACTGACCCAGCACCTGGAAACTAGACATGTGATCATCACCTTACCCAGGATATGTTCACTGACCCAGCACATGGAAACTGACCAGGTGAACATCACCGAACCCAGGACATGTTCACTGACCCAGCACATGGAAACTGACCAGGTGTACATCACCTAACCCAGGACATGTTCACTGACCCAGCAACTGAAAAGTGACCAAGTGAACATCACCTAACCCAGGACATGTTCACTGACCCAGCACCTGGACACCGACCAGGTGATCATCACCTAACCGAGGACATGTTCACTGACACAGCACCTGGAAACTGACCATGTGAACATCACATACCCCAGGGCATGTTCACTGACCCAGCACCTGAAAACTGACCAAGTGATCATCACCTAACCCAGGACATGTTCACTGACCCAGTAGCTGGAAACTTACCATCTGATTATCACCTAACCCAGGAAGTGTTCACTGACCCTGCACCTAGAAACTGACCATGTGATCATCACCTAAACCAGGGCATGTTCACTTACCCTGCACCTGGAAACTGACCAGGTGAACATTACCTAACGCAAGACATGTTCACTGACCCTGTATCGGGAAACTGTATAAGAGAATGTCACCTAACGCAGGACATGTTCACTGATCCAGCACCTGGAAACTGACCATGTGATCATCACCTAACCCAGCAGATGTTCACTGTCCCAGCACATTGAAACTGACAAGGTGAACATCACCGAACCCAGGACATGTTCACTGACACAGCACCTGGAAATAAACCATGCGATCATCACCTAAACCCAGGACATGTTCACTGACGAAGCAACTGGAAACTGAACATGTGAACATCACCTAACGCAGGACATGTTCAATGACCTTGCATCGGGAAACTGAATAAGAGAATGTCACCTAACGCAGGACATGTTCACTGACCCTGCACCTGTAAACTGACCAGGTGAGCATCACCTAACCCAGGACATGTTCACTGACCCAGCAAATGGAAACTAACCATGTGAACATCACCTAACCCAGGAAATGTTCACTGACACAGCACCAGGAAACTGCCCATGTGAACATTACCTAAAACAGGACATGTTCACTGACACAGCACCTGGAAACTGACCATGTGAACATCACCTCACCTACGGCATGTTCACTGACCCAGCACCTGGAAACTGACCAGGTGATCATCACCTAACCCAGGACATGTTCACTGACACAGTACCTGGAAACGTACCATCTGATTATCACCTAACCCAGGAAGTGTTCACTGACCCTGCACCTAGAAACTGAAGATGTGATCATCACCTAAACCAGGGCATGTTCACTTACCCTGCACCTGGAAACTGACCAGGTGAACATTACCTAACGCAGGACATGTTCACTGACCCTGCATCGGGAAACTGTATAAGAGAATGTCACCTAACGCAGGACATGTTCACTGATCCAGCACCTGGAAACTGACCATGTGATCATCACCTAACCCAGGAGATGTTCACTGTCCCAGCACCTTGAAACTGACCAGGTGAACATCACCGAAACCAGGACATGTTCACTGACCCAGCACCTGGAAATAAACCATGCGATCATCACCTAAACCCAGGACATGTTCACTGACCAAGCAACTGCACACTGACCATGTGATCAGCACCTAACCCAGGACATGTTCACTATCCCAGCACATGGAAACTGACCATGTGATCATCACCTAACCCAGGACATGTTCACTGACCCAGCACCTGGAAACTGACCAGGTGAGCATCACCTAACACAGGACACGTTCACTGAACCAGCACCTGGAAACTGACCATGTGATCATCACCTAACCCAGGACATGTTCACTGACCCAGCACCTGGAAACAGACCAGGTGAGCATCACCTAACCCAGGACATTTAAACTGACCCAGCACCTGTAAACTGAGCATGTGATCATCACCTAACCCAGGACATATTCACTGAACCAGCACCTGGAAATTGACCAGGTGAACATCACCTAACCCAGGACATGTTCACTGACCCAGTACCTGGAAACTGACCAGGTGAGCGTCACCTAACCCAGGACATGTTCACTGACCCTGCACCTGGAAACTGACCAGGTGAACATCACCTGACGCAGGACATGTTCAATGACCTTGCATCGGGAAACTCAATAAGAGAATGTCACCTAACGCAGGACATGTTCACTGATCAAGCACCTGGAAGCTGACAATGTGATCATCACCTAACCCAGGAGATGTTCACTGACCCAGCACCTGGAAACTGACCAAGTGAACATCACCGAACACAGGACATGTTCACTGAACCAGCACCTGGAAACTGACCATGTGATCATCACCTAACCCAGGACATGTTCACTGACCCAGCACCTGGAAACTAGACATGTGATCATCACCTTACCCAGGATATGTTCACTGACCCAGCACATGGAAACTGACCAGGTGAACATCACCGAACCCAGGACATGTTCACTGACCCAGCACATGGAAACTGACCAGGTGTACATCACCTAACCCAGGACATGTTCACTGACCCAGCACCTGAAAACTGACCAAGTGAACATCACCTAACCCAGGACATGTTCACTGACCCAGCACCTGGACACCGACCAGGTGATCATCACCTAACCGAGGACATGTTCACTGACACAGCACCTGGAAACTGACCATGTGAACATCACATACCCCAGGGCATGTTCACTGACCCAGCACCTGAAAACTGACCATGTGAACATCACATACCCCAGGGCATGTTCACTTACCCTGCGCCTGGAAACTGACCAGGTGAACATTACCTAACGCAGGACATGTTCACTGACCCTGTATCGGGAAACTGTATAAGAGAATGTCACCTAACGCAGGACATGTTCACTGATCCAGCACCTGGAAACTGACCATGTGATCATCACCTAACCCAGCAGATGTTCACTGTACCAGCACCTTGAAACTGACAAGGTGAACATCACCGAACCCAGGACATGTTCACTGACACAACACCTGGAAATAAACCATGCGATCATCACCTAAACCCAGGACATGTTCACTGACCAAGCAACTGGAAACTGACCATGTGATCAGCACCTAACCCAGGACATGTTCACTATCCCGGCACCTGGAAACTGACCATGTGATCATCACCCAACCCAGGACTTGTTCACTGATCCAGCACCTGGAAACTGACCATGTGATCATCACCTAACCCAGGAGTTGTTCACTGACCCAGCACCTGTAAACTGACCAAGTGAACATCACCGAACCCAGGACATGTTTACTGAACCAGCACCTGGAAACTGACCATGTGATCATCACCTAACACAGGACATGTTCACTGACCCAGCACCTGGAAACTGACCAGGTGAGCATCACCTAACCCAGGACATGTTCACTGACCCAGCAACTGCACACTGACCATGTGAACATCACCTAACCTAGGACATATTCACTGAACCAGCACCTGGAAATTGACCAGGTGAACATCACCTAACACAGGACATGTTCACTGACCCTGCACCTGAAAACTGACCAAGTGAACATCACCGAACCCAGGACATGTTCACTGAACCAGCACCTGGAAACTGACCATGTGATCATCACCTAACCCAGGACATGTTCACTGACCCTGCACCTGGAAACTGACCATGTGATCATCACCTAACCCAGGAGATGTTCACTGATCCAGCACCTGGAAACTAGACATGTGATCATCACCTTACCCAGGATATGTTCACTGACCCAGCACATGGAAACTGACCAGGTGAACATCACCGAACCCAGGACATGTTCACTGACCCAGCACCTGGAAACTGGCCAGGTGTACATCACCTAACCCAGGACATGATCACTGACCCAGAACCTGAAAACTGACCAAGTGATCATCACCTAACCCAGGACATGTTCACTGACCCAGCACCTGGAACCTTACCATGTGAACATCACCTAACCCAGGACATGTCCACTGACCCAGCAAATGGAAACTAACCATGTGAACATTACCTAACCCAGGACATGTTCACTGACACAGCACCTGGAAACTGACCAAGTGAACATCACCTAACCCAGGACATGTTCACCGACCCAGCACCTGGAACCTGACAAGGTGAACATCACCTAACCCAGGAAATGTTCACTGACCCAGCACCTGGAAACTAGACATGTGATCATCACCTTACCCAGGATATGTTCACTGACCCAGCACATGGAAACTGACCAGGTGAACATCACCGAACCCAGGACATGTTCACTGACCCTGCACCTGGAAACTGGCCAGGTGTACATCACCTAACCCAGGACATGTTCACTGACCCAGCACCTGGAACCTTACCATGTGAGCATCACCTCACCCAGGACATGTTCACTGACCCAGCAAATGGAAACTAACCATGTGAACATCACCTAACCCAGGAAATGTTCACTGACCCAGCACCTGGAAACTAGACATGTGATCATCACCTTACCCAGGATATGTTCACTGACCCAGCACATGGAATCTGACCAGGTGAACATCACCGAACCCAGGACATGTTCACTGACCCAGCAAATGAAAACTAACCATGTGAACATTACCTAACCCAGGACATGTTCACTGACACAGCACCTGGAAACTGACCATGTGAACATCACCTAACCCAGGGCATGTTCACTGACCCAGCACCTGGAAACTGACCATGTGATCATCACCTAACCCAGGAAATGTTCACTGACCCAGTATCTGGAAACTTACCATCTGATTATCACCTAACCCAGGAACTGTTCACTGACCCTGCACCTAGAAACTGACCATGTGATCATCACCTAAACCAGGGCATGTTCACTTACCCTGCACCTGGAAATTGACCATGTGAACATTACCTAACGCAGGAAATGTTCACTGACCCTGCATCGGGAAACTGTATAAGAGAATGTCACCTAACGCAGGACATGTTCACTGATCCAGCACCTGGAAACTGACCATGTGATCATCACCGAACCCAGGAGATGTTCACTGTCCCAGCACCTTGAAACTGACCAGGTGAACATCACCGAACCCAGGACATGTTCACTGACCCAGCACCTCGAAATAAACCATGCGATCATCACCTAAACCCAGGACATGTTCACTGAGCAAGCAACTGGAAACTGACCATGTGATCAGCACCTAACCCAGGACATGTTCACTGACCCTGCACCTGTAAACTGACCAGGTGAGCATCACCTAACCCAGGACATGTTCACTGACCCAGCAAATGGAAACTAACCATGTGAACATCACCTAACCCAGGAAATGTTCACTGACACAGCACCAGGAAACTGCCCATGTGAACATTACCTAACCCAGGACATGTTCACTGACACAGCACCTGGAAACTGACCATGTGAACATCACCTAACCTACGGCATGTTCACTGACCCAGCACCTGGAAACTGACCAGGTGATCATCACCTAACCCAGGACATGTTCACTGACACAGTACCTGGAAACTTACCATCTGATTATCACCTAACCCAGGAAGTGTTCACTGACTCTGCACCTAGAAACTGAAGATGTGATCATCACCTAAACCAGGGCATGTTCACTTACCCTGCACCTGGAAACTGACCAGGTGAACATGACCTAACGCAGGACATGTTCACTGACCCTGCATCGGGAAACTGTATAAGAGAATGTCACCTAACACAGGACATGTTCACTGATCCAGCACCTGGAAACAGACCATGTGATCATCACCTAACCCAGGAGATGTTCACTGTCGAAGCACCTTGAAACTGACCAGGTGAACATCACCGAACCCAGGACATGTTCACTGACCCAGCACCTGGAAATAAACCATGCGATCATCACCTAAACCCAGGACATGTTCACTGACCAAGCAACTGGAAACTGACCATGTGATCAGCACCTAACCCAGGACATGTTCACTATCCCAGCACCTGGAAACTGACCATGTGATCATCACCTAACCCAGGACATGTTCACTGACCCAGCACCTGGAAACTGACCAGGTGAGCATCACCTAACCCAGGACATGTTCAGTGAACCAGCACCTGGAAACTGACCATGTGATCATCACCTAACCCAGGACATGTTCACTGACCCAGCACCTGGAAACAGACCAGGTGAGCATCACCTAACCCAGGACATTTTCACTGACCCAGCACCTGTAAACTGAGCATGTGATCATCACCTAACCCAGGACACATTCACTGAACCAGCACCTGGAAATTGACCAGGTGAACTTCACCTAACCCAGGACATGTTCACTGACCCAGTACCTGGAAACTGACCAGGTGAGCGTCACCTAACCCAGGACATGTTCACTGACCCTGCACCTGGAAACTGACCAGGTGAACATCACCTAACGCAGGACATGTTCAATGACCTTGCATCGGGAAACTGAATAAGAGAATGTCACCTAACGCAGGACATGTTCACTGACCCTGCACCTGTAAACTGACCAGGTGAGCATCACCTAACCCAGGACATGTTCACTGACCCAGCAAATGGAAACTAACCATGTGAACATCACCTAACCCAGGAAATGTTCACTGACACAGCACCAGGAAACTGCCCATGTGAACATTACCTAACCCAGGACATGTTCACTGACACAGCACCGGGAAACTGACCATGTGAACATCACCTCACCTACGGCATGTTCACTGACCCAGCACCTGGAAACTGACCAGGTGATCATCACCTAACCCAGGACATGTTCACTGACACAGTACCTGGAAACTTACCATCTGATTATCACCTAACCCAGGAAGTGTTCACTGACCCTGCACCTAGAAACTGAAGATGTGATCATCACCTAAACCAGGGCATGTTCACTTACCCTGCACCTGGAAACTGACCAGGTGAACATTACCTAACGCAGGACATGTTCACTGACCCTGCATCGGGAAACTGTATAAGAGAATGTCACCTAACGCAGGACATGTTCACTGATCCAGCACCTGGAAACTGACCATGTGATCATCACCTAACCCAGGAGATGTTCACTGTCCCAGCACCTTGAAACTGACCAGGTGAACATCACCGAAACCAGGACATGTTCACTGACCCAGCACCTGGAAATAAACCATGCGATCATCACCTAAACCCAGGACATGTTCACTGACCAAGCAACTGCACACTGACCATGTGATCAGCACCTAACCCAGGACATGTTCACTATCCCAGCACATGGAAACTGACCATGTGATCATCACCTAACCCAGGACATGTTCACTGACCCAGCACCTGGAAACTGACCAGGTGAGCATCACCTAACACAGGACACGTTCACAGAACCAGCACCTGGAAACTGACCATGTGATCATCACCTAACCCAGGACATGTTCACTGACCCAGCACCTGGAAACAGACCAGGTGAGCATCACCTAACCCAGGACATTTTCACTGACCCAGCACCTGTAAACTGAGCATGTGATCATCACCTAACCCAGGACATATTCACTGAACCAGCACCTGGAAATTGACCAGGTGAACATCACCTAACCCAGGACATGTTCACTGACCCAGTACCTGGAAACTGACCAGGTGAGCGTCACCTAACCCAGGACATGTTCACTGACCCTGCACCTGGAAACTGACCAGGTGAACATCACCTGACGCAGGACATGTTCAATGACCTTGCATCGGGAAACTCAATAAGAGAATGTCACCTAACGCAGGACATGTTCACTGATCAAGCACCTGGAAACTGACCATGTGATCATCACCTAACCCAGGAGATGTTCACTGACCCAGCACCTGGAAACTGACCAAGTGAACATCACCGAACACAGGACATGTTCACTGAACCAGCACCTGGAAACTGACCATGTGATCATCACCTAACCCAGGACATGTTCACTGACCCAGCACCTGGAAACTAGACATGTGATCATCACCTTACTCAGGATATGTTCACTGACCCAGCACATGGAAACTGACCAGGTGAACATCACCGAACCCAGGACATGTTCACTGACCCAGCACATGGAAACTGACCAGGTGTACATCACCTAACCCAGGACATGTTCACTGACCCAGCACCTGAAAACTGACCAAGTGAACATCACCTAACCCAGGACATGTTCACTGACCCAGCACCTGGACACCGACCAGGTGATCATCACCTAACCGAGGACATGTTCACTGACACAGCACCTGGAAACTGACCATGTGAACATCACATACCCCAGGGCATGTTCACTGACCCAGCACCTGAAAACTGACCAAGTGATCATCACCTAACCCAGGACATGTTCACTGACTCAGTAGCTGGAAACTTACCATCTGATTATCACCTAACCCAGGAAGTGTTCACTGACCCTGCACCTAGAAACTGACCATGTGATCATCACCTAAACCAGGGCATGTTCACTTACCCTGCACCTGGAAACTGACCAGGTGAACATTACCTAACGCAGGACATGTTCACTGACCCTGTATCGGGAAACTGTATAAGAGAATGTCACCTAACGCAGGACATGTTCACTGATCCAGCACCTGGAAACTGACCATGTGATCATCACCTAACCCAGCAGATGTTCACTGTCCCAGCACCTTGAAACTGACAAGGTGAACATCACCGAACCCAGGACATGTTCACTGACACAGCACCTGGAAATAAACCATGCGATCATCACCTAAACCCAGGACATGTTCACTGACCAAGCAACTGGAAACTGACCATGTGATCAGCACCTAACCCAGGACATGTTCACTATCCCGGCACCTGGAAACTGACCATGTGATCATCACCTAACCCAGGACATGTTCACTGACCCAGCACCTGGAAACTGACCAGGTGAGCATCACCTAACCCAGGACATGTTCACTGACCCAGCCTCTGTAAACTGAGCATGTGATCATCACTTAACCCAGGACATGTTCACTGACCCAGTACCTGGAAATTGACCAGGTGAATATCACCTAACCCAGGACATGTTCACTGACCCTGCACCTGAAAACTGACCAAGTGAACATCACCAAACCCAGGACATGTTCACTGACCCAGCACCTGGAAACTGACCAGGTGAACATCACCGAACCCAGGACATGTTCACTGACCCAGCACCTGTAAACTGACCAGTTGAGCATTACCTAACCCAGGACATGTTCACTGTCCCTGCACCTGAAAACTGACCAAGTGAACATCACCAAACCCAGGACATGTTCACTGACCCAGCACCTGGAAACTGACCAAGTGAACATCACCTAACCAAGGACATGTTCACTGACCCAGCACCTGGAAACTGACCAGGTGAACATCACCTAACCCACGACATGTTCACTGACCCTGCATCGGGACACTGAATAAGAGAATGTCACCAAACGCAGGACTTGTTCACTGATCCAGCACCTGGAAACTGACCATGTGATCATCACCTAACCCAGGAGTTGTTCACTGACCCAGCACCTGTAAACTGACCAAGTGAACATCACCGAACCCAGGACATGTTCACTGAACCAGCACCTGGAAACTGACCATGTGATCATCACCTAACCCAGGACATGTTCACTGACCCAGCACCTGGAAACTGACCAGGTGAGCATCACCTAACCCAGGACATGTTCACTGACCCAGCAACTGCACACTGACCATGTGAACATCACCTAACCTAGGACATATTCACTGAACCAGCACCTGGAAATTGACCAGGTGAACATCACCTAACACAGGACATGTTCACTGACCCTGCACCTGAAAACTGACCAAGTGAACATCACCGAACCCAGGACATGTTCACTGAACCAGCACCTGGAAACTGACCATGTGATCATCACCTAACCCAGGACATGTTCACTGACGCTGCACCTGGAAACTGACCATGTGATCATCACCTAACCCAGGAGATGTTCACTGATCCAGCACCTGGAAACTGACCAGGTGAACATCACCGAACCCAGGACATGTTCACTGACCCAGCACCTGTAAACTGACCAGGTGAGCATCACCTAACCCAGGACATGTTCACTGACCCTGCACCTGAAAACTGACCAAGTGAACATCACCTAACCCAGGACATGTTCACTGACCCAGCACCTGGAAACTGAACAGATGAGCATCACCTAACCCAGGACATGTTCACTGACTCAGCACCTGGAAACTGACCATGTGATCATCACCTAACCCAAGACATATTCACTGAACCAGCACCTGGAATTTGACCATGTGAACATCACCTAACCGAGGATATGTTCACTGACCCAGTACCTGGAAGCTGACCAGGTGAGCATCGCCTAACCCAGGACATGTTCACTGACACTGCACCTGGAAACTGACCAGGTGAACATCACCTAACGCAGGACATGTTCACTGACCCTGCATCGGGAAACTGAATAAGAGAATGTCACCTAACTCAGGACATGTTCACTGCTCCCGCACCTGGAAACTGAACATGTGATCATCACCTAACCCAGGAGATGTTCACTGATCCAGCACCTGGAAACTGACCAGGTGAACATCACCGAACCCAGGACATGTTCACTGACCCAGCACCTGTAAACTGACCAGATGAGCATCACCTAACCCAGGACATGTTCACTGACCCTGCACCTGAAAACTGACCAAGTGAACATCACCTAACCCAGGACATGTTCACTGACCCAGCACCTGGAAACTGACCAAGTGAACATCACCTAACCCAGGACATGTTCACTGACCCAGCACCTGGAAACTGACCAGGTGAACATCACCGAACCCAGGACATGTTCACTGACCCTGCACCTGGAAACTGACCATGTGATCATCACCTAACCCAGGAGATGTTCACTGAACCAGCACCTGGAAACTGACCAGGTGAACATCACCTAACGCAGGACATGTTCACTGACCCAGCACCTGTAAACTGACCAGGTGAGCATCACCTAACCCAGGACATGTTCACTGACCCTGCATCGGGAAACTGAATAAGAGAATGTCACCTAACGCAGGACATGCTCACTGATCCAGCACCTGGAAACTGACCATGTGATCATCACCTAACCCAGGAGATGTTCACTGATCCAGCACCTGGAAACTGACCAGGTGAACATCACCGAACCCAGGACATGTTCACTGACCCTGCATCGGGAAACTGAATAAGAGAATGTCACCTAACGCAGGACATGCTCACTGATCCAGCACCTGTAAACTGACCATGTGATCATCACCTAACCCAGGACATGTTCACTGACCCAGCACCTGTAAACTGACCAGGTGAGCGTCACCTAACCCAGGACATGTTCACTGACCCTGCACCTGAAAACTGACCAAGTGAACATCACCTAACCCAGGACATGTTCACTGACCCAGAACCTGGAAACTGACCAAGTGAACATCACCTAACCCAGGACATGTTCACTGACCCAGCACCTGGAAACTGACCAGGTGAACATCACCTAACCCAGGACATGTTCACTGAACCAGCACCTGGAAATTGACCAGGTGAACATCACCTAACCCAGGACATGTTCACTGAACCAGCACCTGGAAACTGACCAGGTGAACATCACTTATCCCAGGACATATTCACTGAACCAGCACCTGGAAATTGACCAGGTGAACATCACCTAACCCAGGACATGTTCACTGACCCTGCATCGGGAAACTGAATAAGAGAATGTCACCTAACGCAGGACATGTTCACTGATCCAGCAGCTGGAAACTGACCATGTGATCATCACCTAACCCAGGACATGTTCACTGACCCTGCACCTGAAAACTGACCAAGTGAACATCACCTAACCCAGGACATGTTCACTGACCCAGCACCTGGAAACTGACAAAGTGAACATCACCTAACCCAGGACATGTTCACTGACCCAGCACCTGGAAAATGACCAGGTGAACATCAACAAACCCAGGACATGTTCACTGACCCTGCATCGGGAAACTGAATAAGAGAATGTCACCTAACGCAGGACTTGTTCACTGATCCAGCACCTGGAAACTGACCGTGTGATCATCACCTAACCCAGGAGATGTTCACTGACCCAGCACCTGTAAACTGAACAAGTGAACATCAACGAACCCAGGACATGTTCACTGATCCAGCACCTGGAAACTGACCATGTGATCATCACCTAACCCAGGACATGTTCACTGACCCAGCACCTGGAAACTGACCAGGTGAGCATCACCTAACCCAGGACATGTTCACTGACCCAGCAACTGCAAACTGACCATGTGAACATCACCAAACCTATGACATATTCACTGAAACAGCACCTGGAAATTGACCAGGTGAACATCACCTAACACAGGACATGTTCACTGACACAGCACCAGGAAACTAACCATGTCATCATCACCTAACCCAGGACATGTTCACTGACCCTGCACCTGGAAACTGACCAGGTGATCATCACCTAACCCAGGACATGTTCACTGACCCTGCACCTGGAAACTGACCATGTGATCATCACCTAACCCAGGAGATGTTCACTGATCCAGCACCTGGAAACTGACTAGGTGAACATCACCGAACCCAGGACATGTTCACTGACCCAGCACCTGTAAACTGACCAGGTGAGCATCACCTAACCCAGGACATGTTCACTGACCCAGCACCTGGAAACTGACCAGGTGAGCATCACCTAACCCAGGACATGTTCACTGACTCAGCACCTGGAAACTGAACATGTGATCATCACCTAACCCAAGACATATTCACTGAACCAGCACCTGGAAATTGACCAGGTGAACATCACCTAACCCAGGATATGTTCACTGACCCAGTACCTGGAAGCTGACCAGGTGAGCATCACCTAACCCAGGATATGTTCACTGACCCTGCACCTGGAAACTGACCAGGTGAACATCACCTAACGCAGGACATGTTCAGTGACCCTGCATCGGGAAACTGAATAAGAGAATGTCACCTAACGCAGGACATGTTCACTGATACAGCACCTGGAAACTGACCATGTGATCATCACCTAACCCAGGAGATGTTCACTGACCCAGCACCTGGAAAATGACCAGGTGAACATCAACAAACCCAGGACATGTTCACTGACCCTGCATCGGGAAACTGAATAAGAGAATGTCACCTAACGCAGGACTTGTTCACTGATCCAGCACCTGGAAACTGACCGTGTGATCATCACCTAACCCAGGAGATGTTCACTGACCCAGCACCTGTAAACTGAACAAGTGAACATCAACGAACCCAGGACATGTTCACTGATCCAGCACCTGGAAACTGACCATGTGATCATCACCTAACCCAGGACATGTTCACTGACCCAGCACCTGGAAACTGACCAGGTGAGCATCACCTAACCCAGGACATGTTCACTGACCCAGCAACTGCAAACTGACCATGTGAACATCACCAAACCTATGACATATTCACTGAAACAGCACCTGGAAATTGACCAGGTGAACATCACCTAACACAGGACATGTTCACTGACACAGCACCAGGAAACTAACCATGTCATCATCACCTAACCCAGGACATGTTCACTGACCCTGCACCTGGAAACTGACCAGGTGATCATCACCTAACCCAGGACATGTTCACTGACCCTGCACCTGGAAACTGACCATGTGATCATCACCTAACCCAGGAGATGTTCACTGATCCAGCACCTGGAAACTGACTAGGTGAACATCACCGAACCCAGGACATGTTCACTGACCCAGCACCTGTAAACTGACCAGGTGAGCATCACCTAACCCAGGACATGTTCACTGACCCAGCACCTGGAAACTGACCAGGTGAGCATCACCTAACCCAGGACATGTTCACTGACTCAGCACCTGGAAACTGAACATGTGATCATCACCTAACCCAAGACATATTCACTGAACCAGCACCTGGAAATTGACCAGGTGAACATCACCTAACCCAGGATATGTTCACTGACCCAGTACCTGGAAGCTGACCAGGTGAGCATCACCTAACCCAGGATATGTTCACTGACCCTGCACCTGGAAACTGACCAGGTGAACATCACCTAACGCAGGACATGTTCAGTGACCCTGCATCGGGAAACTGAATAAGAGAATGTCACCTAACGCAGGACATGTTCACTGATACAGCACCTGGAAACTGACCATGTGATCATCACCTAACCCAGGAGATGTTCACTGATCCAGCACCTGGAAACTGACCAGGTGAACATCACCGAACCCAGGACATGTTCACTGACCCAGCACCTGTAAACTGACCAGGTGAGCATCACCAAACCCAGGACATGTTCTCTGACCCTGCACCTGAAAACGTACCAAGTGAACATCACCTCACCCAGGACATGTTCACTGACCCAGCACCTGGAAACTGACCAGCTGAACATCACCTAACCCAGGACATGTTCACTGACCCTGCACCTGGAAACTGACCATGTGATCATCACCTAACCCAGGAGATATTCACTGAACCAGCACCTGGAAACTGACCAGGTGAACATCACCTAACGCAGGACATGTTCACTGACCCAGGACCTGTAAACTGACCAGGTGAGCGTCACCTAACCCAGGACATGTTCACTGACCCTGCATCGGGAAAGTGAATAAGAGAATTTCACCTAACGCAGGACATATTCACTGAACCAGCACCTGGAAATTGACCAGGTGAACATCACCTAACCCAGGACATGTTCACTGACACAGCACCAGGAAACTAACCATGTGATCATCACCTAACCCAGGACATGTTCACTGACCCTGCACCTGGAAAATAGACATGTGATCATCACCTAACCCAGGATATGTTCACTGACCCAGCACATGGAAACTGCCCAGGGGAACATCAGCGAACCCAGGACATGTTCACTGCCCCTACACCTGGAAACTGACCAAGTGAACATCACCTAACCCAGGACATGATCACTGACCCAGCACCTGGAAACTGACCAAGTGAACATCACATAACCCAGGACATGTTCACTGACCCAGCACCTGGAAACTGACCAGGTCAACATCACCTAACCCAGGACATGTTCACTGACCCAGCACCTGGAAACTGACCAAGTGAACATCACCGAACCCAGGACATGTTCACTGAACCAGCACCTGGAAACTGACCAGGTGAACATCACCGAACCCAGGACATATTCACTGACCCAGCACCTGTAAACTGACCAGGTGAGCATCACCTAACCCAGGACTTGATCACTGACCCTGCACCTGAAAACTGACCAAGTGAACATCACCTAACCCAGGACATGTTCACTGACCCAGCACCTGGAAACTGACCAAGTGAACATCACCTAACCCAGGACATGTTCACTGACCCAGCACCTGGAAACTGACCAAGTGAACATCACCTCACCCAGGACATGTTCACTGACCCAGCACCTGGAAACTGACCAGCTGAACATCACCTAACCCAGGACATGTTCACTGACCCTGCACCTGGAAACTGACCATGTGATCATCACCTAACCCAGGAGATGTTCACTGAACCAGCACCTGGAAACTGACCAGGTGAACATCACCTAACGCAGGACATGTTCACTGACCCAGCACCTGTAAACTGACCAGGTGAGCGTCACCTAACCCAGGACATGTTCACTGACCCTGCATCGGGAAACTGAATAAGAGAATGTCACCGAACGCAGGACATATTCACTGAACCAGCACCTGGAAATTGACCAGGTGAACATCACCTAACCCAGGACATGTTCACTGACACAGCACCTGGAAACTAACCATGTGATCATCACCTAACCCAGGACATGTTCACTGACCCTGCACCTGGAAAATAGACATCTGATCATCACCTAACCCAGGATATGTTCACTGACACAGCACATGGAAACTGACCAGGTGAACATCAGCGAACCCAGGACATGTTCACTGACCCTGCACCTGGAAACTGACCAAGTGAACATCACCTAACCCAGGACAGGTTCACTGACCCAGCACCTGGAAACTGACCAAGTGAACATCACATAACCCAGGACATGTTCACTGACCCAGCACCTGGAAACTGACCAGGTGAACATCACCTAACCCAGGACATGTTCACTGACCCAGCACCTGGAAACTGACCAAGTGAACATCACCGAACCCAGGACATGTTCACTGAACCAGCACCTGGAAACTGACCAGGTGCACATCACCGTACCCAGGACATTTTCACTGACCCAGCACCTGTAAACTGATCAGGTGAGCATCACCTAACCCAGGACATGTTCACTGACCCTGCACCTGGAAACTGACCAGGTGAACATCACCTAACGCAGGACATGTTCACTGACCCTGCATCGGGAAACTGAATAAGAGAATGTCACCTAACGCAGGACATGTTCACTGACCCAGCACCTGGAAACTGACCAGGTGAGCATCACCTAACCCAGGACATGCTCACTGACCCAGCACCTGGAAACTAACCATGTCATCATCACCTAACCCAGGACATGTTCACTGACCCTGCACCTGGAAACTGACCAGGTGATCATCACCTAACCCAGGACATGTTCACTGACCCTGCACCTGGAAACTGACCATGTGATCATCACCTAACCCAGGAGATGTTCACTGATCCAGCACCTGGAAACTGACTAGGTGAACATCACCGAACCCAGGACATGTTCACTGACCCAGCACCTGTAAACTGACCAGGTGAGCATCACCTAACCCAGGACATGTTCACTGACCCAGCACCTGGAAACTGACCAGGTGAGCATCACCTAACCCAGGACATGTTCACTGACTCAGCACCTGGAAACTGAACATGTGATCATCACCTAACCCAAGACATATTCACTGAACCAGCACCTGGAAATTGACCAGGTGAACATCACCTAACCCAGGATATGTTCACTGACCCAGTACCTGGAAGCTGACCAGGTGAGCATCACCTAACCCAGGATATGTTCACTGACCCTGCACCTGGAAACTGACCAGGTGAACATCACCTAACGCAGGACATGTTCAGTGACCCTGCATCGGGAAACTGAATAAGAGAATGTCACCTAACGCAGGACATGTTCACTGATACAGCACCTGGAAACTGACCATGTGATCATCACCTAACCCAGGAGATGTTCACTGACCCAGCACCTGGAAAATGACCAGGTGAACATCAACAAACCCAGGACATGTTCACTGACCCTGCATCGGGAAACTGAATAAGAGAATGTCACCTAACGCAGGACTTGTTCACTGATCCAGCACCTGGAAACTGACCGTGTGATCATCACCTAACCCAGGAGATGTTCACTGACCCAGCACCTGTAAACTGAACAAGTGAACATCAACGAACCCAGGACATGTTCACTGATCCAGCACCTGGAAACTGACCATGTGATCATCACCTAACCCAGGACATGTTCACTGACCCAGCACCTGGAAACTGACCAGGTGAGCATCACCTAACCCAGGACATGTTCACTGACCCAGCAACTGCAAACTGACCATGTGAACATCACCAAACCTATGACATATTCACTGAAACAGCACCTGGAAATTGACCAGGTGAACATCACCTAACACAGGACATGTTCACTGACACAGCACCAGGAAACTAACCATGTCATCATCACCTAACCCAGGACATGTTCACTGACCCTGCACCTGGAAACTGACCAGGTGATCATCACCTAACCCAGGACATGTTCACTGACCCTGCACCTGGAAACTGACCATGTGATCATCACCTAACCCAGGAGATGTTCACTGATCCAGCACCTGGAAACTGACTAGGTGAACATCACCGAACCCAGGACATGTTCACTGACCCAGCACCTGTAAACTGACCAGGTGAGCATCACCTAACCCAGGACATGTTCACTGACCCAGCACCTGGAAACTGACCAGGTGAGCATCACCTAACCCAGGACATGTTCACTGACTCAGCACCTGGAAACTGAACATGTGATCATCACCTAACCCAAGACATATTCACTGAACCAGCACCTGGAAATTGACCAGGTGAACATCACCTAACCCAGGATATGTTCACTGACCCAGTACCTGGAAGCTGACCAGGTGAGCATCACCTAACCCAGGATATGTTCACTGACCCTGCACCTGGAAACTGACCAGGTGAACATCACCTAACGCAGGACATGTTCAGTGACCCTGCATCGGGAAACTGAATAAGAGAATGTCACCTAACGCAGGACATGTTCACTGATACAGCACCTGGAAACTGACCATGTGATCATCACCTAACCCAGGAGATGTTCACTGATCCAGCACCTGGAAACTGACCAGGTGAACATCACCGAACCCAGGACATGTTCACTGACCCAGCACCTGTAAACTGACCAGGTGAGCATCACCAAACCCAGGACATGTTCTCTGACCCTGCACCTGAAAACGTACCAAGTGAACATCACCTCACCCAGGACATGTTCACTGACCCAGCACCTGGAAACTGACCAGCTGAACATCACCTAACCCAGGACATGTTCACTGACCCTGCACCTGGAAACTGACCATGTGATCATCACCTAACCCAGGAGATATTCACTGAACCAGCACCTGGAAACTGACCAGGTGAACATCACCTAACGCAGGACATGTTCACTGACCCAGGACCTGTAAACTGACCAGGTGAGCGTCACCTAACCCAGGACATGTTCACTGACCCTGCATCGGGAAAGTGAATAAGAGAATTTCACCTAACGCAGGACATATTCACTGAACCAGCACCTGGAAATTGACCAGGTGAACATCACCTAACCCAGGACATGTTCACTGACACAGCACCAGGAAACTAACCATGTGATCATCACCTAACCCAGGACATGTTCACTGACCCTGCACCTGGAAAATAGACATGTGATCATCACCTAACCCAGGATATGTTCACTGACCCAGCACATGGAAACTGCCCAGGAGAACATCAGCGAACCCAGGACATGTTCACTGCCCCTACACCTGGAAACTGACCAAGTGAACATCACCTAACCCAGGACATGATCACTGACCCAGCACCTGGAAACTGACCAAGTGAACATCACATAACCCAGGACATGTTCACTGACCCAGCACCTGGAAACTGACCAGGTCAACATCACCTAACCCAGGACATGTTCACTGACCCAGCACCTGGAAACTGACCAAGTGAACATCACCGAACCCAGGACATGTTCACTGAACCAGCACCTGGAAACTGACCAGGTGAACATCACCGAACCCAGGACATATTCACTGACCCAGCACCTGTAAACTGACCAGGTGAGCATCACCTAACCCAGGACTTGATCACTGACCCTGCACCTGAAAACTGACCAAGTGAACATCACCTAACCCAGGACATGTTCACTGACCCAGCACCTGGAAACTGACCAAGTGAACATCACCTAACCCAGGACATGTTCACTGACCCAGCACCTGGAAACTGACCAAGTGAACATCACCTCACCCAGGACATGTTCACTGACCCAGCACCTGGAAACTGACCAGCTGAACATCACCTAACCCAGGACATGTTCACTGACCCTGCACCTGGAAACTGACCATGTGATCATCACCTAACCCAGGAGATGTTCACTGAACCAGCACCTGGAAACTGACCAGGTGAACATCACCTAACGCAGGACATGTTCACTGACCCAGCACCTGTAAACTGACCAGGTGAGCGTCACCTAACCCAGGACATGTTCACTGACCCTGCATCGGGAAACTGAATAAGAGAATGTCACCGAACGCAGGACATATTCACTGAACCAGCACCTGGAAATTGACCAGGTGAACGTCACCTAACCCAGGACATGTTCACTGACACAGCACCTGGAAACTAACCATGTGATCATCACCTAACCCAGGACATGTTCACTGACCCTGCACCTGGAAAATAGACATCTGATCATCACCTAACCCAGGATATGTTCACTGACACAGCACATGGAAACTGACCAGGTGAACATCAGCGAACCCAGGACATGTTCACTGACCCTGCACCTGGAAACTGACCAAGTGAACATCACCTAACCCAGGACAGGTTCACTGACCCAGCACCTGGAAACTGACCAAGTGAACATCACATAACCCAGGACATGTTCACTGACCCAGCACCTGGAAACTGACCAGGTGAACATCACCTAACCCAGGACATGTTCACTGACCCAGCACCTGGAAACTGACCAAGTGAACATCACCGAACCCAGGACATGTTCACTGAACCAGCACCTGGAAACTGACCAGGTGCACATCACCGTACCCAGGACATTTTCACTGACCCAGCACCTGTAAACTGATCAGGTGAGCATCACCTAACCCAGGACATGTTCACTGACCCTGCACCTGGAAACTGACCAGGTGAACATCACCTAACGCAGGACATGTTCACTGACCCTGCATCGGGAAACTGAATAAGAGAATGTCACCTAACGCAGGACATGTTCACTGACCCAGCACCTGGAAACTGACCAGGTGAGCATCACCTAACCCAGGACATGCTCACTGACCCAGCACCTGGAAACTAACCATGTGATCATCACCTAACCCAGGACATGTTCACTGACCTTGCACCTGGAAACTAGACATGTGATCATCACCTAACCCAGGATATGTTCACTGACCCAGCACATGGAAACTGACCAGGTGAACATCACCAAACCCAGGACATGTTCACTGACCCAGCACCTGGAAACTGACCAGGTGTACATCACCTAACCCAGGACATGTTCACTGACCCTGCACCTGAAAACTGACCAAGTGTACATCACCTAACCCAGGACATGTTCACTGACCCAGCACCTGGAAACTGACCAAGTGAACATCACCTAACCCAGGACATGTTCACCGACCCAGCACCTGGAAACTGACCAGGTGAACATCACCTAACCGAGGAAATGTTCACTGACCCATCACCTGGAAACTTCTTTCTTTTGGGCCTCCTTATCACGAGAGACAATGGATACGCGCCTGGAGGTGGTCAGTGGTTTGTGAAGCAGCGCCTGGAGTGGCTATAAAGGCCAATTCTGGTGTGACAGGCTCTTCCACAGGTGCTGCAGAGAAATGTGTTTGTCGGGGCTGTTGCACAGTTGGCTCTCCCCTTGCGCCTCTGTCGTTTTTTCCTGCCAACTACTAAGTCTTTTCGACTCGCCACAATTTAGCCCTGTCTTTATGGCTGCCCGCCAGCTCTGGCGAATGCTGGCAACTGACTCCCACGACTTGTGATCAATGTCACACGATTTCATGTCGCGTTTGCAGACGTCTTCATAGCGGAGACATGGACGGCTGGTGGGTCTGATACCAGTGGCGAGCTCGCTGTACAATGTGTCTTTGGGGATCCTGCCATCTTCCATGCGGCTCACATGGCCAAGCCATCTAAAGCGCCGCTGAATCAGTAGTGTGTATAAGCTGGGGGTGTTGGCCGCTTCAAGGACTTCTGTGTTGGAGATATAGTCCTGCCACCTGATGTCAAGTATTCTCCGAAGGCAGCGAAGATGGAATGAATTGAGACGTCGCCCTTGGCTGGCATCCGTTGTCCAGGCCTCGCTGCCGTAGAGCAAGGTACTGAGGACACAGGCCTGATACACTCGGACTTTTGTGTTCCGTGTCAGTGCGCCATTTTCCTACACTCTCTTGGCCAGTCTGGACATAGCAGTGGAAGCCTTACCCATGCACCTGTTGATTTCTGCATCTAGAGACAGGTTACTGGTGATAGTTGAGCCTAGGTAGGTGAACTCTTGAACCACTTCCAGAGCGTGGTCGCCAATATCGATGGATGGAGCATTTCTGCCGTCCTGCCCCATGATGTTCGTTTTCTTGAGGCTGATGGTTAGGCCAAATTCATTGCAGGCAGCCGCAAACCTGTCGATGAGACTCTGCAGGCACTCTTCAGTGTGAGATGTTAAAGCAGCATCGTCAGTAAAGAGGAGTTCTCTGATGAAGACTTTCCGTACTTCGTACCTGGAAACTAACCATCTGATTATCACCTAACCCAGGAAATGTTTACTGACGCAGCACCTAGAAACTGACCAAGAGAACATCACATAACCCAGGACATGTTCAGTGAACCAGCACCTGAAAACTAACCAAGTGAACATCACCTAACCCAGGACATGTTCACTGACCCAGTACTTGGAATCTAACCATCTGATTATCACCTAACCCAGGAAATGTTCACCGACTAAGCACCTGGAAACTGACCAGGTGAGCATCTCCTAACCCAGGACATGTTCACTGACCCAGTACCTGGAAACTAACCATCTGATTATCACCTAAATCAGGAAATGTTCACTGACCCTGCACCTAGAAACTGGCCATGTGATCATCACCTAACCCAGGGCATGTTCACTGATCCTGCACCTGGAAAGTGACCATGTGAACATTACCTAACGCAGGACATGTTCACTGACCCTGCATCGGGTAACTGAATAAGAGAATGTCACCTAACGCAGGACAAGTTCACTGATCCAGCACCTGGAAACTGACCATGTGATCATCATAAAACCGAGGACATGTTCACTAACCCAGCACCTGGAAACTGACCATGTGATCATCACCAAACCCAGGACATGTTCACTGACCCAGCACCTGGAAACTGACCAGGTGTACATCACCTAACCCAGGACATGTTCACTGACCCTGCACCTGAAAACTGACCAAGTGTACATCACCTAACCCAGGACATGTTCACTGACCCAGCACCTGGAAACTGACCAAGTGAACATCACCTAACCCAGGACATGTTCACCGACCCAGCACCTGGAAACTGACCAGGTGAACATCACCTAACCCAGGACATGTTCACTGAACCAGCTCCTGGAAAGTAGACATGTGATCATCACCTAACCCAGGATATGTTCACTCACCCAGCACATGGAAACTGACCAGGTGAACATCACCCAACCCAGGACATATTCACTTAACCAGCACCTGGAAATTGACCAGGTGAACATCACCTAACCCAGGACATGTTCACTGACCCATTACCTGGAAACTGACCAGGTGAGCATCACCTAACCCAGGACATGTTCACTGAAACTGCACCTGGAAAATGACCAGGTGAACATGACCTAACGCAGGACATGTTCACTGACCCTACATCGGGAAACTGAATAAGAGATTGTCACCTAACGCAGGACATGTTCACTGATCCAGCACCTGGAAACTGACAATGTGAACATCACCGAACCCAGGACATGGTCACTGACCCAGCACCTGGAAACTGACCATGTGATCATCACCTAACCCAGGAGATGTTCACTGACCCAGCACCTGGAAACTGACCAAGTGAACATCACCGAACCCAGGACATGTTCACTGAACCAGCACCTGGAAACTGACCAGGTGAACATCACCGAACCCAGGACATATTCACTGACCCAGCACCTGTAAACTGACCAGGTGAGCATCACCTAAGCCAGGACATGTTCACTGACCCTGCACCTGAAAACTGACCAAGTGAACATCACCTAACCCAGGGCATGTTCACTGACCCAGCACCTGGAAACTGACCAAGTGAACATCACCTAACCCAGGACATGTTCACTGACCCAGCACCTGGAAACTGACCAAGTGAACATCACCTCACCCAGGACATGTTCACTGACCCAGCACCTGGAAACTGACCAGCTGAACATGACCTAACCCAGGACATGTTCACTGACCCTGAACCGGGAAACTGACCATGTGATCATCACCTAACCCAGGAGATGTTCACTGAACCAGCACCTGGAAACTGACCAGGTGAACATCACCTAACGCAGGGCATGTTCACTGATCCTGCACCTGGAAAGTGACCAGGTGAACATTACCTAACGCAGGACATGTTCACTGACCCTGCATCGGGTAACTGAATAAGAGAATGTCACCTAACGCAGGACAAGTTCACTGATCCAGCACCTGGAAACTGACCATGTGATCATCATAAAACCGAGGACATGTTCACTAACCCAGCACCTGGAAACTGACCATGTGATCATCACCAAACCCAGGACATGTTCACTGACCCAGCACCTGGAAACTGACCAGGTGTACATCACCTAACCCAGGACATGTTCACTGACCCTGCACCTGAGAACTGACCAAGTGTACATCACCTAACCCAGGACATGTTCACTGACCCAGCACCTGGAAACTGACCAAGTGAACATCACCTAACCCAGGACATGTTCACCGACCCAGCACCTGGAAACTGACCAGGTGAACATCACCTAACCCAGGACATGTTCACTGAACCAGCTCCTGGAAAGTAGACATGTGATCATCACCTAACCCAGGATATGTTCACTCACCCAGCACATGGAAACTGACCAGGTGAACATCACCCAACCCAGGACATATTCACTTAACCAGCACCTGGAAATTGACCATGTGAACATCACCTAACCCAGGACATGTTCACTGACCCATTACCTGGAAACTGACCAGGTGAGCATCACCTAACCCAGGACATGTTCACTGAAACTGCACCTGGAAAATGACCAGGTGAACATGACCTAACGCAGGACATGTTCACTGACCCTGCATCGGGAAACTGAATAAGAGATTGTCACCTAACGCAGGACATGTTCACTGATCCAGCACCTGGAAACTGACAATGTGAACATCACCGAACCCAGGACATGGTCACTGACAAAGCACCTGGAAACTGACCATGTGATCATCACCTAACCCAGGAGATGTTCACTGACCCAGCACCTGGAAACTGACCAAGTGAACATCACCGAACCCAGGACATATTCACTGAACCAGCACCTGGAAACTGACCAGGTGAACATCACCGAACCCAGGACATATTCACTGACCCAGCACCTGTAAACTGACCAGGTGAGCATCACCTAACCCAGGACATGTTCACTGACCCTGCACCTGAAAACTGACCAAGTGAACATCACCTAACCCAGGACATGTTCACTGACCCAGCACCTGGAAACTGACCAAGTGAACATCACCTAACCCAGGACATGTTCACTGACCCAGCACCTGGAAACTGACCAAGTGAACATCACCTCACCCAGGACATGTTCACTGACCCAGCACCTGGAAACTGACCAGCTGAACATCACCTAACCCAGGACATGTTCACTAACCCTGAACCGGGAAACTGACCATGTGATCATCACCTAACCCAGGAGATGTTCACTGAACCAGCACCTGGAAACTGACCAGGTGAACATCACCTAACGCAGGACATGTTCACTGACCCAGCACCTGTAAACTGACCAGGTGAGCGTCACCTAACCCAGGACATGTTCACTGACCCTGCATCGGGAAACTGAATAAGAGAATGTCACCTAACGCAGGACATATTCACTGACCCAGCACCTGTAAACTGACCAGGTGAGCGTCACCTAACCCAGGACATGTTCACTGACCCTGCATCGGGAAACTGAATAAGAGAATGTCACCTAACCCAGGAGATGTTCACTGACACAGCACCTGGAAACTGACCAAGTGAACATCACCGAACCCAGGACATGTTCACTGAACCAGCACCTGGAAACTGACCATGTGATCATCACCTAACCCAGGACATGTTCACTGACCCAGCACCTGGAAACTAGACATGTGATCATCACCTAAACCAGGATATGTTCACTGACCCAGCACATGGAAACTGACCAGGTGAACATCACCGAACCCAGGACATGTTCACTGACCCAGCACCTGGAAACTGACCAGGTGTACATCACCTAACCCAGGACATGTTCACTGACCCAGCACCTGAAAACTGACCAAGTGAACATCACCTAACCCAGGACATGTTCACTGACCCAGCACCTGGAAACTGACCAATTGAACTTCACCGAACCCAGGACATGTACACTGACCCAGCACCTGTAAACTGACCAGGTGAGCATTAGCTAACCCAGGACATGTTCACTGACCCAGCAAATGGAAACTAACCATGTGAACATCACCTAACCCAGGAAATGTTCACTGACCCTGCACCTGTAAACTGCCCATGTGAACATTACCTAAACCAGGGCATGTTCACTTACACTGCACCTGGAAACTGACCAGGTGAACATTACCTAACGCAGGACATGTTCACTGACCCTGCATCGGGAAACTGTATAAGAGAATGTCACCTAACGCAGGACATGTTCACTGATCCAGCACCTGGAAACTGACCATGTGATCATCACCTAACCCAGGAGATGTTCTCTGTCCCAGCACCTTGAAACTGACCAGGTGAACATCACCGAACCCAGGACATGTTCACTGACCCTGCACCTGGAAATAAACCATGCGATCATCACCTAAACCCAGGACATGTTCACTGACCAAGCAACTGGAAACTGACCATGTGATCAGCACCTAACCCAGGACATGTTCACTGACCCATGACCTGGAAACTGACCAGGTGAGCATCACCTAACACAAGACATGTTCACTGAGCCAGCACCTGGATACTGACCATGGGATCATCACCTAACCCAGTACATGTTCACTGACCCAGCACCTGGAAACTGACCAGATGAGCATCACCTAACCCAGGACATGTTCACTGACCCAGCACCTGTAAACTGAGCATGTGATCATCACCTAACCCAGGACATATTCACTGAACCAGCACCTGGAAATTGACCAGGTGAGCATCACCTAACCCAGGACATGTTCACTGACCCAGCACCTGTAAACTGAGCATGTGATCATCACCTAACCCAGGACATGTTCACTGATCCAGCACCTGGAAACTGACCATGTGATCATCACCTAACCCAGGAGATGTTCACTGACCCAGCACCTGGAAACTGACCAGGTGAACATCACCGAACCCAGGACATGTTCATTGAACCAGCACCTGGAAACTGACCATGTGATCATCACCTAACCCAGGACATGTTCACTGACCCAGCACCTGGAAACTAGACATGTGATCATCACCTTACCCAGTATATGTTCACTGACCCAGCACATGGAAACTGACCAGGTGAAGATCACCGAACCCAGGACATGTTCACTGACCCAACACCTGGAAACTGACCAGGTGTACATCACCTAACCCAGGACATGTTCACTGACCCAGCACCTGAAAACTGACCAAGTGAACATCACCTAACCCAGGACATGTTCACTGACCCTGCACCTAGAAACTGACCATGTGATCATCACCTATCCCAGGGCATGTTCACTGACCCTGCACCTGGAAAGTGACCAGGTGAACATTACCTAACGCAGGACACGATCACTGACCATGCATCGGGAAACTGAATAAGAGAATGTCACCTAACGCAGGACATGTTCACTGATCCAGCAACTGGAAACTAACCATGTGATCATCACATAACCCAGGAGATGTTCACTGACCCAGCACCTGGAAACTGACCAGGTGAACATCACCGAACCCAGGACATGTTCACTGACCCAGCAACTGGAAACTGACCATGTGATCATCATCTAACCGAGGACATGTTCACTGAACCAGCACCTGGAAACTGACCATGTGATCATCACCTAACCCAGGACATGTTCACTGACCCAGCACCTGGAAACTGACCAGGTGCGCATCACCTAACCCAGGACATTTTCACTGACCCATGACCTGGAAACTGACCAGGTGAGCATCACCTAACCCAGGACATGTTCACTGACCCAGCACCTGTAAACTGACCATGTGAACATCACCTAACCCAGGAAATGTTCACTGACCCAGCACCAGGAAGCTGCCCATGTGATCATCACATAACCCAGGAGATGTTCACTGACCCAGCACCTGGAAACTGACCAGGTGAACATCACCGAACCCAGGACATGTTCACTGACCCAGCACCTGGAAATAAACCATGCGATCATCACCTAACCCAGGACATGTTCACTGACCCAGCAACTGGAAACTGACCATGTGATCATCATCTAACCGAGGACATGTTCACTAACCCAGCACCTGGAAACTGACCATGTGATCATCACCTAACCCGGGACATGTTCACTGACCCATGACCTGGAAACTGACCAGGTGAGCATCACCTAACCCAGGACATGTTCACTGAACCAGCACCTGGAAACTGACCATGTGATCATCACCTAACCCAGGACATGTTCACTGACCCAGCACCTGGAAACTGACCAGGTGAGCATCACCTAACCCAGGACATTTTCACTGGCCCATGACCTGGAAACTGACCAGGTGAGCATCACCTAACCCAGGACATGTTCACTGACCCAGCACCTGTAAACTGACCATGTGATCATCACCAAATGCAGGACATGTTCACTGAACATGCATCGGGAAACTGAATAAGAGAATGTCACCTAACGCAGGACATGTTCACTGATCCAGCACCTGGAAACTGACCATGTGATCATCACCTAACCCAGGAGATGTTCACTGACCCAGCACCTGGAAACTGACCAAGGGAACATCACCGAACCCAGAACATGTTCACTGAACCAGCACCTGGAAACTGACCATGTGATCATCACCTAACCCAGGACATGTTCACTGAACCAGCACCTGGAAACTAGACATGTGATCATCACCTAACCAAGGATATGTTCACTCACCCAGCACATGGAAACTGACCAGGTGAACATCACCTAACGCAGGACATGTTCACTGACCCAGCACCTGTAAACTCAGCATGTGATCATCACCTAACCCAGGACATATTCACTGAAACAGCACCTGGAAATTGACCAGGTGAGCATCACCTAACCCAGGACATGTTCACTGACCCTGCACCTGGAAACTGACCAGGTGAACATCACCTAACGCAGGACATGTTCACTGACCTTGCATCGGGAAAATGAATAAGAGAATGTCACCTAACGCAGGACATGTTCACTGATCCAGCACCTGGAAACTGACCATGTGATCATCACCTAACCCAGGAGATGTTCACTGACCCAGCACCTGGAAACCGACCAGGTGAACATCACCGAACCCAGGACATGTTCACTGAACCAGCACCTGGAAACTGACCAGGTGATCATCACCTAACCCAGGACATGTTCACTGACCCTGCACCTGGAAACTGACCAGGTGAACATCACCTAACGCAGCCCATGTTCACTGACACAGCACCTGTATACTGAGCATGTGATCATCACCTAACCCAGGACATATTCACTGAAACAGCACCTGGAAATTGACCAGGTGAGCATCACCTAACCCAGGACATGTTCACTGACCCTGCACCTGGAAACTGACCAGGTGAACATCACCTAACGCAGGACATGTTCACTGACCTTGCATCGGGAAAATGAATAAGAGAATGTCACCTAACGCAGGACATGTTCACTGATCCAGCACCTGGAAAGTGACCAGGTGAGCATCACCTAACCCAGGAGATGTTCACTGACCCAGCACCTGGAAACTGACCAGGTGAACATCACCGAACCCAGGACATGTTCACTGAACCATCACCTGGAAACTGACCATGTGATCATCACCTAACCCAGGACATATTCACTGACCCAGCACCTGGAAACTGACCATGTGATCATCACCTAACCGAGGAGATGTTCACTGATCCAGCACCTGGAAACTGACCAAGTGAACATCACCGAACCCAGAACATGTTCACTGAACCAGCACCTGGAAACTGACCATGTGATCATCGCCTAACCCAGGACATGTTCACTGAACCAGCACCTGGAAACTAGACATGTGATCAACACCTAACCAAGGATATGTTCACTCACCCAGCACATGGAAACTGACCAGCTGAACATCACCGAACCCAGGACATATTCACTGAACCAGCACCTGGAAATTGACCAGGTGAACATCACCTAACCCAGGACATGTTCACTGACCCAGCACCGGTAAACTGAGCATGTGATCATCACCTAACCCAGGACATATTCACTGAAACAGCACCTGGAAATTGACCAGGTGAGCATCACCTAACCCAGGACATGTTCACTGTCCCTGCACCTGGAAACTGACCAGGTGAACATCACCTAACGCAGGACATGTTCACTGACCTTGCATCGGGAAAATGAATAAGAGAATGTCACCTAACGCAGGACATGTTCACTGATCCATCACCTGGAAACTGACCAAGTAAACATCACCGAACCCAGAACATGTTCATTGAACCAGCACCTGGAATCTGACAATGTGATCATCACCTAACCCAGGACATGTTCACTGAACCAGCACCTGGAAACTAGACATGTGATCATCACCAAACCAAGGATATGTTCACTCACCCAGCACATGAAAACTGACCAGGTGAACATCACCTAACCCAGGACATATTCACTGAACCAGCACCTGGAAATTGACCAGGTGAACATCACCTAACCCAGGACATGTTCACTGACCCTGCACCTGGAAACTGACCAAGTGAACATCACCTAACCCAGGACATGTTCACTGACCCAGCACCTGGAAACTGACCAAGTGAACATCACATAACCCAGGATATGTTCACTGACCCAGCACCTGGAAACTGACCAGGTGAACATCACCTAACCCAGGACATGTTCACTGACCCAGCACCTGGAAACTGACCAAGTGAACATCACCGAACCCAGGACATGTTCACTGAACCAGCACCTGGAAACTGACCAGGTGAACATCACCGAACCCAGGACATTTTCACTGACCCAGCACCTGTAAACTGACCAGGTGAGCATCACCTAACCCAGGACATGTTCACTGACCCAGCACCTGAAAACTGACCAAGTGAACATCACCTAACCCAGGACATGTTCACTGACCCTGCACCTGGAAACTGACCAGGTGAACATCACCTAACGCAGGACATGTTCACTGACCCTGCATCGGGAAACTGAATAAGAGAATGTCACCTAACGCAGGACATGTTCACTGACCCAGCTCCTGGAAACTGACCAGGTGAGCATCACCTAACCCAGGACATGCTCACTGAACCAGCACCTGGAAACTGACCATGTGATCATCACCTAACCCAGGACATGTTCACTGAACCAGCTCCTGGAAAGTAGACATGTGATCATCACCTAACCCAGGATATGTTCACTCACCCAGCACATGGAAACTGACCAGGTGAACATCACCCAACCCAGGACATATTCACTTAACCAGCACCTGGAAATTGACCAGGTGAACATCACCTAACCCAGGACATGTTCACTGACCCATTACATGGAAACTGACCAGGTGATCATCACCTAACCCAGGACATGTTCACTGAAACTGCACCTGGAAACTGACCAGGTGAACATGACCTAACGCAGGACATGTTCACTGACCCTGCATCGGGAAACTGAATAAGAGAATGTCACCTAACGCAGGACATGTTCACTGATCCAGCACCTGGAAACTGACCATGTGAACATCACCGAACCCAGGACATGGTCACTGACCCAGCACCTGGAAACTGACCATGTGATCATCACCTAACCCAGGAGATGTTCACTGACCCAGCACCTGGAAACTGACCAAGTGAACATCAACGAACCCAGGACATGTTCACTGAACCAGCACCTGGAAACTGACCATGTGATTATCACCTAACCCAGGACATGTTCACTGACCCAGCACCTGGAAACTAGACATGTGATCATCACCTAAACCAGGATATGTTCACTGACCCAGCGCATGGAAACTGACCAGATGAACATCACCGAACCCAGGACATGTTCACTGACCCAGCACCTGGAAACTGACCAGGAGTACATCACCTAACCCAGGACATGTTCACTGACCCAGCAACTGAAAACTGACCAAGTGAACATCACCTAACCCAGGACATGTTCACTGACCCAGCACCTGGAAACTGACCAATTGAACATCACCGAACCCAGGACATGTACACTGACCCAGCACCTGGAAATTGACCAGGTGAACATCACCTAACCCAGGACATGTTCACTGACCCAGCCCCTGGAAACTGACCAGTTGGTCATCAACTAACCCAGGACAAGTTCTCTGACCCTGCACCTGAAAACTGACAAAGTGAACATCACCTAACCCAGGACATGTTCACTGACACAGCACCTGGAAACTGACCAAGTGAACATCACCTAACCCAGGACATGTTCACTGACCCAGCACCTGGAAACTGACCAAGTGAACATCACCAAACCCAGGACATGTTCACCGACCCAGCACCTGGAAACTAACCATGTGAACATCACCTAACCCAGGAAATGTTCACTGACCCAGCACCAGGAAACTGCCCATGTGAACATTACCTAAACCAGGGCATGTTCACTTGCACTGCACCTGGAAACTGACCAGGTGAACATTACCTGACGCAGGACATGTTCACTGATCCAGCACCTGGAAACTGACCATGTGATCATCACCTAACCCAGGAGATGTTCACTGTCCCAGCACCTTGAAACTGACCAGGTGAACATCACCGAACCCAGGACATGTTCACTGACCCAGCACCTGGAAATAAACCATGCGATCATCACCTAAACCCAGGACATGTTCACTGACCAAGCAACTGGAAACTGACCATGTGATCAGCACCTAACCCAGGACATGTTCACTGACCCATGACCTGGAAACTGACCAGGTGAGCATCACCTAACACAAGACATGTTCACTGAGCCAGCACCTGGATACTGAACATGGGATCATCACCTAACCCAGGACATGTTCACTGACCCAGCACCTGGAAACTGACCAGGTGAGCATCACCTAACCCAGGACATGTTCACTGACCCTGCACCTGGAAACTGACCAGCTGAACATCACCTAACGCAGGACATGTTCACTGACCTTGCATCGGGAAAATGAATAAGAGAATGTCACCTAACGCAGGACATGTTCACTGATCCAGCACCTGGAAACTGACCATGTGATCATCACCTAACCCAGGAGATGTTCACTGACCCAGCACCTGGAAACTGACCAGGTGAACATCACCGAACCCAGGGCATGTTCACTGAACCAGCACCTGGAAACTGACCATGTGATCATCACCGAACCCAGGACATGTTCACTGACCCAGCACCTGGAAACTAGACATGTGATCATCACCTTACCCAGGATATGTTCACTGACCCAGCACATGGAAACTGACCAGGTGAACATCACCGAACCCAGGACATGTTCACTGACCCAGCACCTGGAAACTGACCAGGTGTACATCACCTAACCCAGGACATGTTCACTGACCCAGCACCTGAAAACTGACCAAGTTAACATCACCTAACCCAGGACATGTTCACTGACTCAGCACCTGGAAACTGACCAGGTGATCATCACCTAACCCAGGACATGTTCACTGACCCAGTACTTGGAATCTAACCATCTGATTATCACCGAACCCAGGACATGTTCACTGAACCAGCACCTGGAAACTGACCATGTGATCATCACCTAACCCTGGATATGTTCACTGACCCAGCACCTGGAAACTAGACATGTGATCATCACCTTACCCAGGATATGTTCACTGACCCAGCACATGGAAACTGACCAGGTGAACATCACCGAACCCAGGACATGTTCACTGACCCAGCACCTGGAATCTGACCAGGTGAGCATCTCCTAACCCAGGACATGTTCACTGACCCAGTACCTGGAAACTAACCATCTGATTATCAACTAACCCAGGAAATGTTCACTGACCCTGCACCTAGAAACTGACCATGTGATCATCACCTATCCCAGGGCATGTTCACTGACCCTGCACCTGGAAAGTGACCAGGTGAACATTACCTAACGCAGGACATGATCACTGACCATGCATCGGGAAACTGAATAAGAGAATGTAACCTAACGCAGGACATGTTCACTGATCCAGCAACTGGAAACTGACCATGTGATCATCACATAACCCAGGAGATGTTCACTGACCCAGCACCTTGAAACTGACCATGTGATCATCACCGAACCCAGGACATGTTCACTGACCCAGCACCTGGAAATAAACCATGCGATCATCACCTAACCCAGGACATGTTCACTGACCCAGCAACTGGAAACTGACCATGTGATCATCATCTAACCGAGGACATGTTCACTAACCCAGCACCTGGAAACTGACCATGTGATCATCACCTAACCCGGGACATGTTCACTGACCCAGCACCTGTAAACTGACCATGTGATCATCACCTAATGCAGGACATGTTCACTGACCCTGCATCGGGAAACTGAATAAGAGAATGTCACCTAACGCAGGACATGTTCACTGATCCAGCACCTGGAAACTGACCATGTGATCATCACCTAACCCAGGAGATGTTCACTGACCCAGCACCTGGAAACTGACCAAGTGAACATCACCGAACCCAGAACATGTTCACTGACCCAGCACCTGGAAACTGACCATGTGATCATCACCTAACCCAGGACATGTTCACTGAACCAGCACCTGGAAACTAGACATGTGATCATCACCTAACCAAGGATATGTTCACTCACCCAGCACATGGAAACTGACCAGGTGAACATCACCTAACGCAGGACATTTTCACTGACCCAGCACCTGTAAACTGAGCATGTGATCATCACCTAACCCAGGACATATTCACTGAAACAGCACCTGGAAATTGACCAGGTGAGCATCACCTAACCCAGGACATGTTCACTGACCCTGCACCTGGAAACTGACCAGGTGAACATCACCTAACGCAGGACATGTTCACTGACCTTGCATCGGGAAAATGAATAAGAGAATGTCACCTAACGCAGGACATGTTCACTGATCCAGCACCTGGAAACTGACCATGTGATCATCACCTAACCCAGGAGATGTTCACTGACCCAGCACCTGGAAACTGACCAGGTGAGCATCTCCTAACCCAGGACATGTTCACTGACCCAGTACCTGGAAACTAACCATCTGATTATCACCTAACCCAGGAAATGTTCACTGACCCTGCACCTAGAAACTGACAATGTGATCATCACCTATCCCAGGGCATGTTCACTGACCCTGCACCTGGAAAGTGATCAGGTGAACATTACCTAACGCAGGACATGATCACTGACCATGCATCGGGAAACTGAATAAGAGAATGTAGCCTAACGCAGGACATGTTCACTGATCCAGCAACTGGAAACTGACCATGTGATCATCACAGAACCCAGGAGATGTTCACTGACCCAGCACCTTGAAACTGACCAGGTGAACATCACCGAACCCAGGACATGTTCACTGACCCAGCACCTGGAAATAAACCATGCGATCATCACCTAACCCAGGACATGTTCACTGACCCAGCAACTGGAAACTGACCATGTGATCATCATCTAAGCGAGGACATGTTCACTAACCCAGCACCTGGAAACTGACCATGTGATCATCACCTAACCCGGGACATGTTCACTGACCCAGCACCTGTATACTGACCATGTGATCATCACCTAATGCAGGACATGTTCACTGACCCTGCATCGGGAAACTGAATAAGAGAATGTCACCGAACGCAGGACATGTTCACTGATCCAGCACCTGGAAACTGACCATGTGATCATCACCTAACCCAGGAGATGTTCACTGACCCAGCACCTGGAAACTGACCAAGTGAACATCACCGAACCCAGAACATGTTCACTGAACCAGCACCTGGAAACTGACCATGTGATCATCACCTAACCCAGGACATGTTCACTCAACCAGCACCTGGAAACTAGACATGTGATCATCACCTAACCAAGGATATGTTCACTCACCAAGCGCATGGAAACTGACCAGGTGAACATCACCTAACGCAGGACATTTTCACTGACCCAGCACCTGTAAACTGAGCATGTGATCATCACCTAACCCAGGACATATTCACTGAAGCAGCACCTGGAAATTGACCAGGTGAGCATCACCTAACCCAGGACATGTTCACCGACCCTGCACCTGGAAACTGACCAGGTGAACATCACCTAACGCAGGACATGTTCACTGACCTTGCATCGGGAAAATGAATAAGAGAATGTCACCTAACGCAGGACATGTTCACTGATCCAGCACCTGGAAACTGACCATGTGATCATCACCTAACCCAGGAGATGTTCACTGACCCAGCACCTGGAAACTGACCAGGTGAACATCACCGAACCCAGGACATGTTCACTGAACCAGCACCTGGAAACTGACCAGGTGATCATCACCTAACCCAGGACATGTTCACTGACCCTGCACCTGGAAACTGACCAGGTGAACATCACCTAACGCAGGACATGTTCACTGACACAGCACCTGTAAACTGAGCATGTGATCATCACCTAACCCAGGACATATTCACTGAAACAGCACCTGGAAATTGACCAGGTGAGCATCACCTAACCCAGGACATGTTCACTGACCCTGCACCTGGAAACTGACCAGGTGAACATCACCTAACGCAGGACATGTTCACTGACCTTGCATCGGGAAAATGAATCAGAGAATGTCACCTAACGCAGGACATGTTCACTGATCCAGCACCTGGAAACTGACCATGTGATCATCACCTAACCCAGGAGATGTTCACTGACCCAGCACCTGGAAACTGACCAGGTGAACATCACCGAACCCAGGACATGTTCACTGAACCAGCACCTGGAAACTGACCATGTGATCATCACCTAACCCAGGACATGTTCACTGACCGAGCACCTGGAAACTGACCATGTGATCATCACCTAACCCAGGAGATGTTCACTGACCCAGCACCTGGAAACTGACCAAGTGAACATCACCGAACCCAGAACATGTTCACTCACCCAGCACCTGGAAACTGACCAGGTGAACATCACCTAACCCAGGACATATTCACTGAACCAGCACCTGGAAATTGACCAGGTGAACATCACCTAACCCAGGACATGTTCACTGACCCAGCACCTGTAAACTGAGCATGTGATCATCACCTAACCCAGGACATATTCACTGAAACAGCACCTGGAAATTGACCAGGTGAGCATCACCTAACCCAGGACATGTTCACTGACCCTGCACCTGGAAACTGACCAGGTGAACATCACCTAACGCAGGACATGTTCACTGACCTTGCATCGGGAAAATGAATAAGAGAATGTCACCTAACGCAGGACATGGTCACTGATCCAGCACCTGGAAACTGACCATGTGATCATCACCTAACCCAAGAGATGTTCACTGTCCCAGCACCTGGAAACTGACCAAGTGAACATCACCGAACCCAGAACATGTTCACTGAACCAGCACCTGGAATCTGACCATGTGATCATCACCTAACCCAGGACATGTTCACTGAACCAGCACCTGGAAACTAGACATGTGATCATCACCTAACCAAGGATATGTTCACTCACCCAGCACATGGAAACTGACCAGGTGATCATCACCTAACCCAGGACATGTTCACTGTCCCTGCAACTGGAAACTGACCAGGTGAACATCACCTAACGCAGGACATGTTCACTGACCTTGCATCGGGAAAATGAATAAGAGAATGTCACCTAACCCAGGACATATTCACTGAACCAGCACCTGGAAATTGACCAGGTGAACATCACCTAACCCAGGACATGTTCACTGACCCTGCACCTGGACACTGACCAGGTGAACATCACCTAACGCAGGACATGTTCACTGAACCAGCACCTGGAAACTGACCAGGTGATCATCACCTAACCCAGGACATGTTCACTGTCCCTGCAACTGGAAACTGACCAGGTGAACATCACCTAACGCAGGACATGTTCACTGACCTTGCATCGGGAAAATGAATAAGAGAATGTCACCTAACCCAGGACATATTCACTGATCCAGCACCTGGAAACTGACCATGTGATCATCACCTAACACAAGACATGTTCACTGAACCAGCACCTGGATACTGACCATGGGATCATCACCTAACCCAGGACATGTTCACTGACCCAGCACCTGGAAACTGAAAAGGTGAGCATCACCTAACCCAGGACATGTTCACTGACCCAGCACCTGTAAACTGAGCATGTGATCATCACCTAACCCAGGACATATTCACCGAACCAGCACCTGGAAATTGACCAGGTGAGCATCACCTAACCCAGGACATGTTCAATGACCCTGCACCTGAAAACTGACCAGGTGAACATCACCTAACCCAGGACATGTTCACTGACCTTGCATCGGGAAAATGAATAAGAGAATGTCACCTAACGCAGGACATGTTCACTGATCCAGCACCTGGAAACTGACCATGTGATCATCACCTAACCCAGGAGATGTTCACTGACCCAGCACCTGGAAACTGACCAGGTGAACATCACCGAACCCAGGACATGTTCACTGAACCAGCACCTGGAAACTGACCATGTGATCATCACCTAACCCAGGACATGTTCACTGACCCAGCACCTGGAAACTGACCATGTGATCATCACCTAACCCAGGAGATGTTCACTGACCCAGCACCTGGAAACTGACCAGGTGAACATCACCTAACGCAGGACATGTTCACTGACACAGCACCTGTAAACTGAGCATGTGATCATCACCTAACCCAGGACATATTCACTGAAACAGCACCTGGAAATTGACCAGGTGAGCATCACCTAACCCAGGACATGTTCACTGACCCTGCACCTGGAAACTGACCAGGTGAACATCACCTAACGCAGGACATGTTCACTGACCTTGCATCGGGAAAGTGAATAAGAGAATGTCACCTAACGCAGGACATGTTCACTGATCCAGCACCTGGAAACTGACCATGTGATCATCACCTAACCCAGGAGATGTTCACTGACCCAGCACCTGGAAACTGACCAGGTGAACATCACCGAACCCAGGACATGTTCACTGAACCAGCACCTGGAAACTGACCATGTGATCATCACCTAACCCAGGACATGTTCACTGACCGAGCACCTGGAAAATGACCATGTGATCATCACCTAACCCAGGAGATGTTCACTGACCCAGCACCTGGAAACTGACCAAGTGAACATCACCGAACCCAGAACATGTTCACTGAACCAGCACCTGGAAACTGACCATGTGATCATCATCTAACCCAGGACATGTTCACTGAACCAGCACCTGGAAACTAGACATGTGATCATCACCTAACCAAGGATATGTTCACTCACCCAGCACATGGAAACTGACCAGGTGAACATCACCTAACCCAGGACATATTCACTGAACCAGCACCTGGAAATTGACCATGTGATCATCACCTAACCCAGGACATGTTCACTGACCCAGCACCTGTAAACTGAGCATGTGATCATCACCTAACCCAGGACATATTCACTGAAACAGCACCTGGAAATTGACCAGGTGAGCATCACCTAACCCAGGACATGTTCACTGACCCTGCACCTGGAAACTGACCAGGTGAACATCACCTAACGCAGGACATGTTCACTGACCTTGCATCGGGAAAATGAATAAGAGAATGTCACCTAACGCAGGACATGGTCACTGATCCAGCACCTGGAAACTGACCATGTGATCATCACCTAACCCAGGAGATGTTCACTGACCCAGCACCTGGAAACTGACCAAGTGAACATCACCGAACCCAGAACATGTTCACTGAACCAGCACCTGGAATCTGACCATGTGATCATCACCTAACCCAGGACATGTTCACTGAACCAGCACCTGGAAACTAGACATGTGATCATCACCTAACCAAGGATATGTTCACTCACCCAGCACATGGAAACTGACCAGGTGAACATCACCTAACCCAGGACATATTCACTGAACCAGCACCTGGAAATTGACCAGGTGAACATCACCTAACCCAGGACATGTTCACTGACCCAGCACCTGTAAACTGAGCATGTGATCATCACCTAACCCAGGACATATTCACTGAAACAGCACCTGGAAATTGACCAGGTGAGCATCACCTAACCCAGGACATGTTCACTGACCCTGCACCTGGAAACTGACCAGGTGAACATCACCTAACGCAGGACATGTTCACTGAACCAGCACCTGGAAACTGACCAGGTGATCATCACCTAACCCAGGACATGTTCACTGACCCTGCAACTGGAAACTGACCAGGTGAACATCACCTAACGCAGGACATGTTCACTGACCTTGCATCGGGAAAATGAATAAGAGAATGTCACCTAACCCAGGACATATTCACTGATCCAGCACCTGGAAACTGACCATGTGATCATCACCTAACACAAGACATGTTCACTGAACCAGCACCTGGATACTGACCATGGGATCATCACCTAACCCAGGACATGTTCTCTGACCCAGCACCTGGAAACTGAGCATGTGATCATCACCTAACCCAGGACATATTCACCGAACCAGCACCTGGAAATTGACCAGGTGAGCATCACCTAACGCAGAACATGTTCACTGACCCAGCACCTGTAAACTGAGCATGTGATCATCACCTAACCCAGGACATATTCACCGAACCAGCTCCTGGAAATTGACCAGGTGAGCATCACCTAACGCAGGACATTTTCACTGACCTTGCATCGGGAAAATGAATAAGAGAATGTCACCTAACCCAGGACATATTCACTGATCCAGCACCTGGAAACTGACCATGTGATCATCACCTAACGCAGGACATGTTCACTGATCCAGCACCTGGAAACTGACCATGTGATCATCACCTAACCCAGGAGATGTTCACTGACCCAGCACCTGGAAACTGACCAGGTGAACATCACCGAACCCAGGACATGTTCACTGAACCAGCACCTGGAAACTGACCATGTGATCATCACCTAACCCAGGACATGTTCACTGACCGAGCACCTGGAAACTGACCATGTGATCATCACCTAACCCAGGAGATGTTCACTGACCCAGCACCTGGAAACTGACCAAGTGAACATCACCGAACCCAGAACATGTTCACTGAACCAGCACCTGGAAACTGACCATGTGATCATCATCTAACCCAGGACATGTTCACTGAACCAGCACCTGGAAACTAGACATGTGATCATCACCTAACCAAGGATATGTTCACTCACCCAGCACATGGAAACTGACCAGGTGAACATCACCTAACCCAGGACATATTCACTGAACCAGCACCTGGAAATTGACCAGGTGAACATCACCTAACCCAGGACATGTTCACTGACCCAGCACCTGTAAACTGAGCATGTGATCATCACCTAACCCAGGACATATTCACTGAAACAGCACCTGGAAATTGACCAGGTGAGCATCACCTAACCCAGGAAATGTTCACTGACCCAGCACCTGGAAACTGACCAGGTGAGCATCTCCTAACCCAGGACATGTTCACTGACCCAGTACCTGGAAACTAACCATCTGATTATCACCTAACCCAGGAAATGTTCACTGACCCTGCACCTAGAAACTGACAATGTGATCATCACATAACCCAGGAGATGTTCACTGACCCAGCACCTTGAAACTGACCAGGTGAACATCACCGAACCCAGGACATGTTCACTGACCCAGCACCTGGAAATAAACCATGCGATCATCACCTAACCCAGGACATGTTCACTGACCCTGCACCTGGAAACTGACCAGGTGAACATCATCTAACGCAGGACATGTTCACTGACCTTGCATCGGGAAAATGAATAAGAGAATGTCACCTAACGCAGGACATGGTCACTGATCCAGCACCTGGAAACTGACCATGTGATCATCACCTAACCCAAGAGATGTTCACTGTCCCAGCACCTGGAAACTGACCAAGTGAACATCACCGAACCCAGAACATGTTCACTGAACCAGCACCTGGAATCTGACCATGTGATCATCACCTAACCCAGGACATGTTCACTGAACCAGCACCTGGAAACTAGACATGTGATCATCACCTAACCAAGGATATGTTCACTCACCCAGCACATGGAAACTGACCAGGTGAACATCACCTAACCCAGGACATATTCACTGAACCAGCACCTGGAAATTGACCAGGTGAACATCACCTAACCCAGGACATGTTCACTGACCCTGCACCTGGAAACTGACCAGGTGAACATCACCTAACGCAGGACATGTTCACTGAACCAGCACCTGGAAACTGACCAGGTGATCATCACCTAACCCAGGACATTTTCACTGTCCCTGCAACTGGAAACTGACCAGGTGAACATCACCTAACGCAGGACATGTTCACTGACCTTGCATCGGGAAAATGAATAAGAGAATGTCACCTAACCCAGGACATATTCACTGATCCAGCACCTGGAAACTGACCATGTGATCATCACCTAACACAAGACATGTTCACTGAACCAGCACCTGGATACTGACCATGGGATCATCACCTAACCCAGGACATGTTCACTGACCCAGCACCTGGAAACTGAAAAGGTGAGCATCACCTAACCCAGGACATGTTCACTGACCCAGCACCTGTAAACTGAGCATGTGATCATCACCTAACCCAGGACATATTCACCGAACCAGCACCTGGAAATTGACCAGGTGAGCATCACCTAACCCAGGACATGTTCAATGACCCTGCACCTGAAAACTGACCAGGTGAACATCACCTAACCCAGGACATGTTCACTGACCTTGCATCGGGAAAATGAATAAGAGAATGTCACCTAACGCAGGACATGTTCACTGATCCAGCACCTGGAAACTGACCATGTGATCATCACCTAACCCAGGAGATGTTCACTGACCCAGCACCTGGAAACTGACCAGGTGAACATCACCGAACCCAGGACATGTTCACTGAACCAGCACCTGGAAACTGACCATGTGATCATCACCTAACCCAGGACATGTTCACTGACCCAGCACCTGGAAACTGACCATGTGATCATCACCTAACCCAGGAGATGTTCACTGACCCAGCACCTGGAAACTGACCAGGTGAACATCACCTAACGCAGGACATGTTCACTGACACAGCACCTGTAAACTGAGCATGTGATCATCACCTAACCCAGGACATATTCACTGAAACAGCACCTGGAAATTGACCAGGTGAGCATCACCTAACCCAGGACATGTTCACTGACCCTGCACCTGGAAACTGACCAGGTGAACATCACCTAACGCAGGACATGTTCACTGACCTTGCATCGGGAAAGTGAATAAGAGAATGTCACCTAACGCAGGACATGTTCACTGATCCAGCACCTGGAAACTGACCATGTGATCATCACCTAACCCAGGAGATGTTCACTGACCCAGCACCTGGAAACTGACCAGGTGAACATCACCGAACCCAGGACATGTTCACTGAACCAGCACCTGGAAACTGACCATGTGATCATCACCTAACCCAGGACATGTTCACTGACCGAGCACCTGGAAACTGACCATGTGATCATCACCTAACCCAGGAGATGTTCACTGACCCAGCACCTGGAAACTGACCAAGTGAACATCACCGAACCCAGAACATGTTCACTGAACCAGCACCTGGAAACTGACCATGTGATCATCATCTAACCCAGGACATGTTCACTGAACCAGCACCTGGAAACTAGACATGTGATCATCACCTAACCAAGGATATGTTCACTCACCCAGCACATGGAAACTGACCAGGTGAACATCACCTAACCCAGGACATGTTCACTGACCCAGCACCTGTAAACTGAGCATGTGATCATCACCTAACCCAGGACATATTCACTGAAACAGCACCTGGAAATTGACCAGGTGAGCATCACCTAACCCAGGACATGTTCACTGACCCTGCACCTGGAAACTGACCAGGTGAACATCACCTAACGCAGGACATGTTCACTGACCTTGCATCGGGAAAATGAATAAGAGAATGTCACCTAACGCAGGACATGGTCACTGATCCAGCACCTGGAAACTGACCATGTGATCATCACCTAACCCTGGAGATGTTCACTGACCCAGCACCTGGAAACTGACCAAGTGAACATCACCGAACCCAGAACATGTTCACTGAACCAGCACCTGGAATCTGACCATGTGATCATCACCTAACCCAGGACATGTTCACTGAACCAGCACCTGGAAACTAGACATGTGATCATCACCTAACCAAGGATATGTTCACTCACCCAGCACATGGAAACTGACCAGGTGAACATCACCTAACCCAGGACATATTCACTGAACCAGCACCTGGAAATTGACCAGGTGAACATCACCTAACCCAGGACATGTTCACTGACCCAGCACCTGTAAACTGAGCATGTGATCATCACCTAACCCAGGACATATTCACTGAAACAGCACCTGGAAATTGACCAGGTGAGCATCACCTAACCCAGGACATGTTCACTGACCCTGCACCTGGAAACTGACCAGGTGAACATCACCTAACGCAGGACATGTTCACTGAACCAGCACCTGGAAACTGACCAGGTGATCATCACCTAACCCAGGACATGTTCACTGACCCTGCAACTGGAAACTGACCAGGTGAACATCACCTAACGCAGGACATGTTCACTGACCTTGCATCGGGAAAATGAATAAGAGAATGTCACCTAACCCAGGACATATTCACTGATCCAGCACCTGGAAACTGACCATGTGATCATCACCTAACACAAGACATGTTCACTGAACCAGCACCTGGATACTGACCATGGGATCATCACCTAACCCAGGACATGTTCTCTGACCCAGCACCTGGAAACTGAGCATGTGATCATCACCTAACCCAGGACATATTCACCGAACCAGCACCTGGAAATTGACCAGGTGAGCATCACCTAACGCAGGACATGTTCACTGACCCAGCACCTGTAAACTGAGCATGTGATCATCACCTAACCCAGGACATATTCACCGAACCAGCTCCTGGAAATTGACCAGGTGAGCATCACCTAACGCAGGACATTTTCACTGACCTTGCATCGGGAAAATGAATAAGAGAATGTCACCTAACCCAGGACATATTCACTGATCCAGCACCTGGAAACTGACCATGTGATCATCACCTAACGCAGGACATGTTCACTGATCCAGCACCTGGAAACTGACCATGTGATCATCACCTAACCCAGGAGATGTTCACTGACCCAGCACCTGGAAACTGACCAGGTGAACATCACCGAACCCAGGACATGTTCACTGAACCAGCACCTGGAAACTGACCATGTGATCATCACCTAACCCAGGACATGTTCACTGACCGAGCACCTGGAAACTGACCATGTGATCATCACCTAACCCAGGAGATGTTCACTGACCCAGCACCTGGAAACTGACCAAGTGAACATCATCTAACCCAGGACATGTTCACTGAACCAGCACCTGGAAACTAGACATGTGATCATCACCTAACCAAGGATATGTTCACTCACCCAGCACATGGAAACTGACCAGGTGAACATCACCTAACCCAGGACATATTCACTGAACCAGCACCTGGAAATTGACCAGGTGAACATCACCTAACCCAGGACATGTTCACTGACCCAGCACCTGTAAACTGAGCATGTGATCATCACCTAACCCAGGACATATTCACTGAAACAGCACCTGGAAATTGACCAGGTGAGCATCACCTAACCCAGGACATGTTCACTGACCCTGCACCTGGAAACTGACCAGGTGAACATCACCTAATGCAGGACATGTTCACTGACCTTGCATCGGGAAAATGAATAAGAGAATGTCACCTAACGCAGGACATGGTCACTGATCCAGCACCTGGAAACTGACCATGTGATCATCACCTAACCCAGGAGATGTTCACTGACCCAGCACCTGGAAACTGACCAAGTGAACATCACCGAACCCAGAACATGTTCACTGAACCAGCACCTGGAATCTGACCATGTGATCATCACCTAACCCAGGACATGTTCACTGAACCAGCACCTGGAAACTAGACATGTGATCATCACCTAACCAAGGATATGTTCACTCACCCAGCACATGGAAACTGACCAGGTGAACATCACCTAACCCAGGACATATTCACTGAACCAGCACCTGGAAATTGACCAGGTGAACATCACCTAACCCAGGACATGTTCACTGACCCAGCACCTGTAAACTGAGCATGTGATCATCACCTAACCCAGGACATATTCACTGACCCAGCACCTGGAAATTGACCAGGTGAGCATCACCTAACCCAGGACATGTTCACTGACCCTGCACCTGGAAACTGACCAGGTGATCATCACCTAACCCAGGACATGTTCACTGACCCTGCAACAGGAAAGTGACCAGGTGAACATCACCTAACGCAGGACATGTTCACTGACCTTGCATCGGGAAAATGAATAAGAGAATGTCACCTAACCCAGGACATATTCACTGATCCAGCACCTGGAAACTGACCATGTGATCATCACCTAACACAAGACATGTTCACTGAACCAGCACCTGGATACTGACCATGGGATCATCACCTAACCCAGGACATGTTCACTGACCCAGCACCTGGAAACTGAAAAGGTGAGCATCACCTAACCCAGGACATGTTCACTGACCCAGCACCTGTAAACTGAGCATGTGATCATCACCTAACCCAGGACATATTCACCGAACCAGCACCTGGAAATTGACCAGGTGAGCATCACCTAACCCAGGACATGTTCACTGACCCTGCACCTGAAAACTGACCAGGTGAACATCACCTAACCCAGGACATGTTCACTGACCTTGCATCGGGAAAATGAATAAGAGAATGTCACCTAACGCAGGACATGTTCACTGAACCAGCACCTGGAAACTGACCATGTGATCATCACCTAACCCAGGACATGTTCACTGAACCAGCACCTGGAAACTAGACATGTGATTATCACCTAACCAAGGATATGTTCACTCACCCAGCACATGGAAACTGACCAGGTGAACATCGCCTAACGCAGGACATGTTCACTGACCTTGCATCGGGAAAATGAATAAGAGAATGTCACCTAACGCAGGACATGTTCACTGATCCAGCACCTGGAAACTGACCATGTGATCATCACCTAACCCAGGAGATGTTCACTGACCCAGCACCTGGAAACTGACCAGGTGAACATCACCGAACCCAGGACATGTTCACTGAACCAGCACCTGGAAACTGACCATGTGATCATCACCTAACCCAGGACATGTTCACTGACCCAGCACCTGGAAACTGACCATGTGATCATCACCTAACCCAGGAGATGTTCACTGACCCAGCACCTGGAAACTGACCAAGTGAACATCACCGAACCCAGAACATGTTCACTGAACCAGCACCTGGAAACTGACCATGTGATCATCATCTAACCCAGGACATGTTCACTGAACCAGCAGCTGGAAACTAGACATGTGATCATCACCTAACCAAGGATATGTTCACTCACCCAGCACATGGAAACTGACCAGGTGAACATCACCTAACCCGGGACATATTCCCTGAACCAGCACCTGGAAATTGACCAGGTGAACATCACCTAACCCAGGACATGTTCACTGACCCAGCACCTGTAAACTGAGCATGTGATCATCACCTAACCCAGGACATATTCACTGAAACAGCACCTGAAAATTGACCAGGTGAGCATCACCTAACCCAGGACATGTTCACTGACCCTGCACCTGGAAACTGACCAGGTGAACATCACCTAACGCAGGACATGTTCACTTACCTTGCATCGGGAAAATGAATAAGAGAATGTCACCTAACGCAGGACATGTTCACTGACCCAGCACCTGTAAACTGAGCATGTGATCATCACCTAACCCAGGACATATTCACTGAAACAGCACCTGGAAATTGACCAGGTGAGCATCACTTAATCCAGGACATGTTCACTGACCCTGCACCTGGAAACTGACCAGGTGAACATCACCTAACGCAGGACATGTTCACTGAACCAGCACCTGGAAACTGACCAGGTGATCATCACCTAACCCAGGACATGTTCACTGACCCTGCACCTGGAAACTGACCAGGTGAACATCGCCTAACGCAGGACATGTTCACTGACCTTGCATCGGGAAAATGAATAAGAGAATGTCACCTAACCCAGGACATATTCACTGAACCAGCACCTGGAAACTGACCATGTGATCATCACCTAACACAAGACATGTTCACTGAACCAGCACCTGGATACTGACCACGGGATCATCACCTAACCCAGGACATGTTCACTGACCCATCACCTGGAAACTGAAAAGGTGAGCATCACCTAACCCAGGACATGTTCACTGACCCAGCACCTGTAAACTGAGCATGTGATCATCACCTAACCCAGGACATATTCACCGAACCAGCACCTGGAAATTGACCAGGTGAGCATCACCTAACCCAGGACATGTTCACTGACCCTGCACCTGAAAACTGACCAGGTGAACATCACCTAACCCAGGACATGTTCACTGACCTTGCATCGGGAAAATGAATAAGAGAATGTCACCTAACGCAGGACATGTTCACTGAACCAGCACCTGGAAACTGACCATGTGATCATCACCTAACCCAGGACATGTTCACTGAACCAGAACCTGGAAACTGGACATGTGATCATCACCTAACCAAGGATATGTTCACTCACCCAGCACATGGGAACTGACCAGGTGAACATCACCTAACGCAGGACATGTTCACTGCCCCAGCACCTGTAAACTGAGCATGTGATCATCACCTAACCCAGGACATATTCACTGAAACAGCACCTGGAAATTGACCAGGTGAGCATCACCTAACCCAGGACATGTTCACTGACCCTGCACCTGGAAACTGACCAGGTGAACATCACCTAACGCAGGACATGTTCACTGACCTTGCATCGGGAAAATGAATAAGAGAATGTCACCTAACGCAGGACATGTTCACTGATCCAGCATTGGAAACTGACCATGTGATCATCACCTAACCCAGGAGATGTTCACTGACCCAGCACCTGGAAACTGACCAGGTGAACATCACCGAACCCAGGACATGTTCACTGAACCAGCACCTGGAAACTGACCAGGTGATCATCACCTAACCAAGGATATGTTCACTCACCCAGCACATGGAAACTGACCAGGTGAACATCACCTAACGCAGGACATGTTCACTGACACAGCACCTGTAAACTGAGCATGTGATCATCACCTAACCCAGGACATATTCACTGAAACAGCACCTGGAAATTGACCAGGTGAGCATCACCTAACCCAGGACATGTTCACTGACCCTGCACCTGGAAACTGACCAGGTGAACATCACCTAACGCAGGACATGTTCACTGACCTTGCATCGGGAAAATGAATAAGAGAATGTCACCTAACGCAGGACATGTTCACTGATCCAGCACCTGGAAACTGACCATGTGATCATCACCTAACCCAGGAGATGTTCACTGACCCAGCACCTGGAAACTGACCAGGTGAACATCACCGAACCCAGGACATGTTCACTGAACCAGCACCTGGAAACTGACCATGTGATCATCATCTAACCCAGGACATGTTCACTGAACCAGCACCTGGAAACTAGACATGTGATCATCACCTAACCAAGGATATGTTCACTCACCCAGCACATGGAAACTGACCAGGTGAACATCACCTAACCCAGGACATATTCACTGAACCAGCACCTGGAAATTGACCATGTGATCATCACCTAACCCAGGACATGTTCACTGACCCAGCACCTGTAAACTGAGCATGTGATCATCACCTAACCCAGGACATATTCACTGAAACAGCACCTGGAAATTGACCAGGTGAGCATCACCTAACCCAGGACATGTTCACTGACCCTGCACCTGGAAACTGACCAGGTGAACATCACCTAACGCAGGACATGTTCACTGACCTTGCATCGGGAAAATGAATAAGAGAATGTCACCTAACGCAGGACATGGTCACTGATCCAGCACCTGGAAACTGACCATGTGATCATCACCTAACCCAGGAGATGTTCACTGACCCAGCACCTGGAAACTGACCAAGTGAACATCACCGAACCCAGAACATGTTCACTGAACCAGCACCTGGAATCTGACCATGTGATCATCACCTAACCCAGGACATGTTCACTGAACCAGCACCTGGAAACTAGACATGTGATCATCACCTAACCAAGGATATGTTCACTCACCCAGCACATGGAAACTGACCAGGTGAACATCACCTAACCCAGGACATATTCACTGAACCAGCACCTGGAAATTGACCAGGTGAACATCACCTAACCCAGGACATGTTCACTGACCCAGCACCTGTAAACTGAGCATGTGATCATCACCTAACCCAGGACATATTCACTGAAACAGCACCTGGAAATTGACCAGGTGAGCATCACCTAACCCAGGACATGTTCACTGACCCTGCACCTGGAAACTGACCAGGTGAACATCACCTAACGCAGGACATGTTCACTGAACCAGCACCTGGAAACTGACCAGGTGATCATCACCTAACCCAGGACATGTTCACTGACCCTGCAACTGGAAACTGACCAGGTGAACATCACCTAACGCAGGACATGTTCACTGACCTTGCATCGGGAAAATGAATAAGAGAATGTCACCTAACCCAGGACATATTCACTGATCCAGCACCTGGAAACTGACCATGTGATCATCACCTAACACAAGACATGTTCACTGAACCAGCACCTGGATACTGACCATGGGATCATCACCTAACCCAGGACATGTTCTCTGACCCAGCACCTGGAAACTGTGCATTTGATCATCACCTAACCCAGGACATATTCACCGAACCAGCACCTGGAAATTGACCAGGTGAGCATCACCTAACGCAGGACATGTTCACTGACCCAGCACCTGTAAACTGAGCATGTGATCATCACCTAACCCAGGACATATTCACCGAACCAGCTCCTGGAAATTGACCAGGTGAGCATCACCTAACGCAGGACATTTTCACTGACCTTGCATCGGGAAAATGAATAAGAGAATGTCACCTAACCCAGGACATATTCACTGATCCAGCACCTGGAAACTGACCATGTGATCATCACCTAACGCAGGACATGTTCACTGATCCAGCACCTGGAAACTGACCATGTGATCATCACCTAACCCAGGAGATGTTCACTGACCCAGCACCTGGAAACTGACCAGGTGAACATCACCGAACCCAGGACATGTTCACTGAACCAGCACCTGGAAACTGACCATGTGATCATCACCTAACCCAGGACATGTTCACTGACCGAGCACCTGGAAACTGACCATGTGATCATCACCTAACCCAGGAGATGTTCACTGACCCAGCACCTGGAAACTGACCAAGTGAACATCACCGAACCCAGAACATGTTCACTGAACCAGCACCTGGAAACTGACCATGTGATCATCATCTAACCCAGGACATGTTCACTGAACCAGCACCTGGAAACTAGACATGTGATCATCACCTAACCAAGGATATGTTCACTCACCCAGCACATGGAAACTGACCAGGTGAACATCACCTAACCCAGGACATATTCACTGAACCAGCACCTGGAAATTGACCAGGTGAACATCACCTAACCCAGGACATGTTCACTGACCCAGCACCTGTAAACTGAGCATGTGATCATCACCTAACCCAGGACATATTCACTGAAACAGCACCTGGAAATTGACCAGGTGAGCATCACCTAACCCAGGACATGTTCACTGACCCTGCACCTGGAAACTGACCAGGTGAACATCACCTAATGCAGGACATGTTCACTGACCTTGCATCGGGAAAATGAATAAGAGAATGCCACCTAACGCAGGACATGGTCACTGATCCAGCACCTGGAAACTGACCATGTGATCATCACCTAACCCAGGAGATGTTCACTGACCCAGCACCTGGAAACTGACCAAGTGAACATCACCGAACCCAGAACATGTTCACTGAACCAGCACCTGGAATCTGACCATGTGATCATCACCTAACCCAGGACATGTTCACTGAACCAGCACCTGGAAACTAGACATGTGATCATCACCTAACCAAGGATATGTTCACTCACCCAGCACATGGAAACTGACCAGGTGAACATCACCTAACCCAAGACATATTCACTGAACCAGCACCTGGAAATTGACCAGGTGAACATCACCTAACCCAGGACATGTTCACTGACCCAGCACCTGTAAACTGAGCATGTGATCATCACCTAACCCAGGACATATTCACTGAAACAGCACCTGGAAATTGACCAGGTGAGCATCACCTAACCCAGGACATGTTCACTGACCCTGCACCTGGAAACTGACCAGGTGAACATCACCTAACGCAGGACATGTTCACTGAACCAGCACCTGGAAACTGACCAGGTGATCATCACCTAACCCAGGACATGTTCACTGACCCTGCAACAGGAAACTGACCAGGTGAACATCACCTAACGCAGGACATGTTCACTGACCTTGCATCGGGAAAATGAATAAGAGAATGTCACCTAACCCAGGACATATTCACTGATCCAGCACCTGGAAACTGACCATGTGATCATCACCTAACACAAGACATGTTCACTGAACCAGCACCTGGATACTGACCATGGGATCATCACCTAACCCAGGACATGTTCACTGACCCAGCACCTGGAAACTGAAAAGGTGAGCATCACCTAACCCAGGACATGTTCACTGACCCAGCACCTGTAAACTGAGCATGTGATCATCACCTAACCCAGGACATATTCACCGAACCAGCACCTGGAAATTGACCAGGTGAGCATCACCTAACCCAGGACATGTTCACTGACCCTGCACCTGAAAACTGACCAGGTGAACATCACCTAACCCAGGACATGTTCACTGACCTTGCATCGGGAAAATGAATAAGAGAATGTCACCTAACGCAGGACATGTTCACTGAACCAGCACCTGGAAACTGACCATGTGATCATCACCTAACCCAGGACATGTTCACTGAACCAGCACCTGGAAACTAGACATGTGATTATCACCTAACCAAGGATATGTTCACTCACCCAGCACATGGAAACTGACCAGGTGAACATCGCCTAACGCAGGACATGTTCACTGCCCCAGCACCTGTAAACTGAGCATGTGATCATCACCTAACCCAGGACATATTCACTGAAACAGCGCCTGGAAATTGACCAGGTGAGCATCACCTAACCCAGGACATGTTCACTGACCCTGCACCTGGAAACTGACCAGGTGAACATCACCTAACGCAGGACATGTTCACTGACCTTGCATCGGGAAAATGAATAAGAGAAAGTCACCTAACGCAGGACATGTTCACTGATCCAGCACCTGGAAACTGACCAGGTGAACATCACCTAACGCAGGACATGTTCACTGACCCAGCACCTGTAAACTGAGCATGTGATCATCACCTAACCCAGGACATATTCACTGATCCAGCACCTGGAAACTGACCATGTGATCATCACCTAACCCAGGAGATGTTCACTGACCCAGCACCTGGAAACTGACCAAGTGAACATCACCGAACCCAGAACATGTTCACTGAACCAGCACCTGGAATCTGACCATGTGATCATCACCTAACCCAGGACATGTTCACTGAACCAGCACCTGGAAACTAGACATGTGATCATCACCTAACCAAGGATATGTTCACTCACCCAGCACATGGAAACTGACCAGGTGAACATCACCTAACCCAGGACATATTCACTGAACCAGCACCTGGAAATTGACCAGGTGAACATCACCTAACCCAGGACATGTTCACTGACCCAGCACCTGTAAACTGAGCATGTGATCATCACCTAACCCAGGACATATTCACTGAAACAGCACCTGGAAATTGACCAGGTGAGCATCACCTAACCCAGGACATGTTCACTGACCCTGCACCTGGAAACTGACCAGGTGAACATCACCTAACGCAGGACATGTTCACTGAACCAGCACCTGGAAACTGACCAGGTGATCATCACCTAACCCAGGACATGTTCACTGACCCTGCAACAGGAAACTGACCAGGTGAACATCACCTAACGCAGGACATGTTCACTGACCTTGCATCGGGAAAATGAATAAGAGAATGTCACCTAACCCAGGACATATTCACTGATCCAGCACCTGGAAACTGACCATGTGATCATCACCTAACACAAGACATGTTCACTGAACCAGCACCTGGATACTGACCATGGGATCATCACCTAACCCAGGACATGTTCACTGACCCAGCACCTGGAAACTGAAAAGGTGAGCATCACCTAACCCAGGACATGTTCACTGACCCAGCACCTGTAAACTGAGCATGTGATCATCACCTAACCCAGGACATATTCACCGAACCAGCACCTGGAAGTTGACCAGGTGAGCATCACCTAACCCAGGACATGTTCACTGACCCTGCACCTGAAAACTGACCAGGTGAACATCACCTAACCCAGGACATGTTCACTGACCTTGCATCGGGAAAATGAATAAGAGAATGTCACCTAACGCAGGACATGTTCACTGAACCAGCACCTGGAAACTGACCATGTGATCATCACCTAACCCAGGACATGTTCACTGAACCAGCACCTGGAAACTAGACATGTGATTATCACCTAACCAAGGATATGTTCACTCACCCAGCACATGGAAACTGACCAGGTGAACATCGCCTAACGCAGGACATGTTCACTGCCCCAGCACCTGTAAACTGAGCATGTGATCATCACCTAACCCAGGACATATTCACTGAAACAGCACCTGGAAATTGACCAGGTGAGCATCACCTAACCCAGGACATGTTCACTGACCCTGCACCTGGAAACTGACCAGGTGAACATCACCTAACGCAGGACATGTTCACTGACCTTGCATCGGGAAAATGAATAAGAGAAAGTCACCTAACGCAGGACATGTTCACTGATCCAGCACCTGGAAACTGACCATGTGATCATCACCTAACCCAGGAGATGTTCACTGACCCAGCACCTGGAAACTGACCAGGTGAACATCACCTAACGCAGGACATGTTCACTGACCCAGCACCTGTAAACTGAGCATGTGATCATCACCTAACCCAGGACATATTCACTGATCCAGCACCTGGAAACTGACCATGTGATCATCACCTAACCCAGGAGATGTTCACTGACCCAGCACCTGGAAACTGACCAAGTGAACATCACCTAACCCAGAACATGTTCACTGAACCAGCACCTGGAATCTGACCATGTGATCATCACCTAACCCAGGACATGTTCACTGAACCAGCACCTGGAAACTAGACATGTGATCATCACCTAACCAAGGATATGTTCACTCACCCAGCACATGGAAACTGACCAGGTGAACATCACCTAACCCAGGACATATTCACTGAACCAGCACCTGGAAATTGACCAGGTGAACATCACCTAACCCAGGACATGTTCACTGACCCAGCACCTGTAAACTGAGCATGTGATCATCACCTAACCCAGGACATATTCACTGAAACAGCACCTGGAAATTGACCAGGTGAGCATCACCTAACCCAGGACATGTTCACTGACCCTGCACCTGGAAACTGACCAGGTGAACATCACCTAACGCAGGACATGTTCACTGAACCAGCACCTGGAAACTGACCAGGTGATCATCACCTAACCCAGGACATGTTCACTGACCCTGCAACAGGAAACTGACCAGGTGAACATCACCTAACGCAGGACATGTTCACTGACCTTGCATCGGGAAAATGAATAAGAGAATGTCACCTAACCCAGGACATATTCACTGATCCAGCACCTGGAAACTGACCATGTGATCATCACCTAACACAAGACATGTTCACTGAACCAGCACCTGGATACTGACCATGGGATCATCACCTAACCCAGGACATGTTCACTGACCCAGCACCTGGAAACTGAAAAGGTGAGCATCACCTAACCCAGGACATGTTCACTGACCCAGCACCTGTAAACTGAGCAAGTGATCATCACCTAACCCAGGACATATTCACCGAACCAGCACCTGGAAATTGACCAGGTGAGCATCACCTAACCCAGGACATGTTCACTGACCCTGCACCTGAAAACTGACCAGGTGAACATCACCTAACCCAGGACATGTTCACTGACCTTGCATCGGGAAAATGAATAAGAGAATGTCACCTAACGCAGGACATGTTCACTGAACCAGCACCTGGAAACTGACCATGTGATCATCACCTAACCCAGGACATGTTCACTGAACCAGCACCTGGAAACTAGACATGTGATTATCACCTAACCAAGGATATGTTCACTCACCCAGCACATGCAAACTGACCAGGTGAACATCGCCTAACGCAGGACATGTTCACTGCCCCAGCACCTGTAAACTGAGCATGTGATCATCACCTAACCCAGGACATATTCACTGAAACAGCACCTGGAAATTGACCAGGTGAGCATCACCTAACCCAGGACATGTTCACTGACCCTGCACCTGGAAAATGACCAGGTGAACATCACCTAACGCAGGACATGTTCACTGACCTTGCATCGGGAAAATGAATAAGAGAAAGTCACCTAACGCAGGACATGTTCACTGATACAGCACCTGGAAACTGACCATGTGATCATCACCTAACCCAGGAGATGTTCACTGACCCAGCACCTGGAAACTGACCAGGTGAACATCACCGAACCGAGGACATGTTCACTGAACCAGCACCTGGAAACTGACCATGTGATCATCACCTAACCCAGGACATGTTCACTGACCCAGCACCTGGAAACTGACCATGTGATCATCACCTAACCCAGGAGATGTTCACTGACCCAGCACCTGGAAACTGACCAAGTGAACATCACCGAACCCAGAACATGTTCACTGAACCAGCACCTGGAAACTGACCATGTGATCATCATCTAACCCAGGACATGTTCACTGAACCAGCAGCTGGAAACTAGACATGTGATCATCACCTAACCAAGGATATGTTCACTCACCCAGCACATGGAAACTGACCAGGTGAACATCACCTAACCCGGGACATATTCCCTGAACCAGCACCTGGAAATTGACCAGGTGAACATCACCTAACCCAGGACATGTTCACTGACCCAGCACCTGTAAACTGAGCATGTGATCATCACCTAACCCAGGACATATTCACTGAAACAGCACCTGAAAATTGACCAGGTGAGCATCACCTAACCCAGGACATGTTCACTGACCCTGCACCTGGAAACTGACCAGGTGAACATCACCTAACGCAGGACATGTTCACTTACCTTGCATCGGGAAAATGAATAAGAGAATGTCACCTAACGCAGGACATGTTCACTGACCCAGCACCTGTAAACTGAGCATGTGATCATCACCTAACCCAGGACATATTCACTGAAACAGCACCTGGAAATTGACCAGGTGAGCATCACCTAATCCAGGACATGTTCACTGACCCTGCACCTGGAAACTGACCAGGTGAACATCACCTAACGCAGGACATGTTCACTGAACCAGCACCTGGAAACTGACCAGGTGATCATCACCTAACCCAGGACATGTTCACTCACCCAGCACATGGAAACTGACCAGGTGAACATCACCTAACCCAGGACATATTCACTGAACCAGCACCTGGAAATTGACCAGGTGAACATCACCTAACCCAGGACATCTTCACTGACCCAGCACCTGTAAACTGAGCATGTGATCATCACCTAACCCAGGACATATTCACTGAAACAGCACCTGAAAATTGACCAGGTGAGCATCACCTAACGCAGGACATGTTCACTGATCCAGCACCTGGAAACTGACCATGTGATCATCACCTAACCCAGGAGATGTTCACTGACCCAGCACCTGGAAACTGACAAGGTGAACATCACCGAACCCAGGACATGTTCACTGAACCAGCACCTGGAAACTGACCAGGTGATCATCACCTAACCCAGGACATGTTCACTGACCCTGCACCTGGAAACTGACCAGGTGAACATCACCTAACGCAGGACATGTTCACTGACCTTGCATCGGGAAAATGAATAAGAGAATGTCACCTAACCCAGGACATATTCACTGATCCAGCACCTGGAAACTGACCATGTGATCATCACCTAACACAAGACATGTTCACTGAACCAGCACCTGGATACTGACCATGGGATCATCACCTAACCCATGACATGTTCACTGACCCAGCACCAGGAAACTGAAAAGTTGAGCATCACCTAACACAGGACATCTTCACTGACCCAGCACCTGTAAACTGAGCATGTGATCATCACCTAACCCAGGACATATTCACCGAACCAGCACCTGGAAATTGACCAGGTGAGCATCACCTAACCCAGGACATGTTCACTGACCCTGCACCTGAAAAAGGACCAGGTGAACATCACCTAACCCAGGACATGTTCACTGATCTTGCATCGGGAAAATGAATAAGAGAATGTCACCTAACGCAGGACATGTTCACTGAACCAGCACCTGGAAACTGACCATGTGATCATCACCTAACCCAGGACATGTTCACTGAACCAGCACCTGGAAACTAGACATGTGATCATCACCTAACCAAGGATATGTTCACTCACCCAGCACATGGAAACTGACCAGGTGAACATCACCTAACCCAGGACATATTCACTGAACCAGCACCTGGAAATTGACCAGGTGAACATCACCTAACCCAGGACATGTTCACTGACCCAGCACCTGTAAACTGAGCATGTGATCATCACCTAACCCAGGACATGTTCACTGACCCTGCACCTGGAAACTGACCAGGTGAACATCACCTAACGCAGGACATGTTCACTGACCTTGCATCGGGAAAATGAATAAGAGAATGTCACCTAACGCAGGACATGTTCACTGATCCAGCACCTGGAAACTGACCATGTGATCATCACCTAACCCAGGAGATGTTCACTGACCCAGCACCTGGAAACTGACCAGGTGAACATCACCGAACCCAGGACATGTTCACTGAACCAGCACCTGGAAACTGACCAGGTGATCATCACCTAACCCAGGACATGTTCACTGACCCTGCACCTGGAAACTGACCAGGTGAACATCACCTAACGCAGGACATGTTCACTGACACAGCACCTGTAAACTGAGCATGTGATCATCACCTAACCCAGGACATATTCACTGAAACAGCACCTGGAAATTGACCAGGTGAGCATCACCTAACCCAGGACATGTTCACTGACCCTGCACCTGGAAACTGACCAGGTGAACATCACCTAACGCAGGACACGTTCACTGACCTTGAATCGGGAAAATGAATAAGAGAATGTCACCTAACGCAGGACATGTTCACTGATCCAGCACCTGGAAACTGACCATGTATTCATCACTTAACATAGGAGATGTTCATTGACCCAGCACCTGGAAACTGACCAGGTGAACATCACCAAACCCAGGACATGTTCACTGAACCAGCACCTGGAAACTGACCATGTGATCATCACCTAACCCAGGACATGTTCACTGACCCAGCACCTGGAAACTGACCATGTGATCATCACCTAAGCCAGGAGATGTTCACTGACCCAGCACCTGGAAACTGACCAAGTGAACATCACCGAACCCAGAACATGTTCACTGAACCAGCACCTGGAAACTGACCATGTGATCATCACCTAACCCAGGACATGTTCACTGAACCAGCACCTGGAAACTAGACATGTGATCATCACCTAACCCAGGACATATTCACTGAAACAGCACCTGGTTATTGACCAGGTGAGCATCACCTAACCCAGGACATGTTCACTGACCCTGCACCTGGAAACTGACCAGGTGAACATCACCTAACGCAGGACATGTTCACTGACCTTGCATCGGGAAAATGAATAAGAGAATGTCACCTAACGCAGGACATGTTCACATATCCAGCACCTGGAAACTGACCATGTGATCATCACCTAACCCAGGAGATGTTCACTGACCCAGCACCTGGAAACTGACCAAGTGAACATCACCGAACCCAGAACATGTTCACTGAACCAGCACCTGGAATCTGACCATGTGATCATCACCTAACCCAGGACATGTTCACTGAACCAGCACCTGGAAACTAGACATGTGATCATCACCTAACCAAGGATATGTTCACTCACCCAGCACATGGAAACTGACCAGGTGAACATCACCTAACCCAGGACATATTCACTGAACCAGCACCTGGAAATTGACCAGGTGAACATCACCTAACCCAGGACATGTTCACTGACCCAGCACCTGTAAACTGAGCATGTGATCATCACCTAACCCAGGACATATTCACTGAAACAGCACCTGGAAATTGACCAGGTGAGCATCACCTAACCCAGGACATGTTCACTGACCCTGCACCTGGAAACTGACCAGGTGAACATCACCTAACGCAGGACATGTTCACTGAACCAGCACCTGGAAACTGACCAGGTGATCATCACCTAACCCAGGACATGTTCACTGTCCCTGCACCTGGAAACTGACCAGGTGAACATCACCTAACGCAGGACATGTTCACTGACCTTGCATCGGGAAAATGAACAAGAGAATGTCACCTAACCCAGGACATATTCACTGATCCAGCACCTGGAAACTGACCATGTGATCATCACCTAACACAAGACATGTTCACTGAACCAGCACCTGGATACTGACAATGGGATCATCACCTAACCCAGGACATGTTCACTGACCCAGCACCTGGAAACTGAAAAGGTGAGCATCACCTATCCCAGGACATGTTCACTGACCCAGCACCAGTAAACTGAGCATGTGATCATCTCCTAACCCAGGACATATTCACTGAACCAGCACCTGGAAATTGACCAGGTGAGCATCACCTAACCCAGGACATGTTCACTGACCCTGCACCTGGAAACTGACCAGGTGAACATCATCTAACCCAGGACATGTTCACTGACCTTGCATCGGGAAAATGAATAAGAGAATGTCACCTAACGCAGGACATGTTCACTGATCCAGCACCTGGAAACTGAACATGTGATCATCACCTAACCCAGGAGATGTTCACTGACCAGGCACCTGGAAACTGACCAGGTGAACATCACCGAACCCAGAACATGTTCACTGAACCAGCACCTGGAAACTGACCATGTGATCATCACCTAACCCAGGACATGTTCACTGACCCAGCACCTGGAAAGTAGACATGTGATCATCACCTTACCCAGGATATGTTCACTGACCCAGCACATGGAAACTGACCAGGTGAACATCACCGAACCCAGGACATTTTCACTGACCCAGCACCTGGAAACTGACCAGGTGTACATCACCTAACCCAGGACATGTTCACTGACCCAGCACCTGAAAACTGACGAAGTGAACATCACCTAACCCAGGACATGTTCACTGACTCAGCACCTGGAAACTGACCAGGTGATCATCACCTAACCCAGGACATGTTCACTGACCCAGTACTTGGAATCTAACCATCTGATTATCACCGAACCCAGGACATGTTCACTGAACCAGCACCTGGAAACTGACCATGTGATCATCACCTAACCCAGGACATGTTCACTGACCCAGCACCTGGAAACTAGACATGTGATCATCACCTAACCCAGGACATGTTCACTGACCCAGCACCTGTAAACTGAGCATGTGATCAGCACCTAACCCAGGACATATTCACTGAAACAGCACCTGGAAATTGACCAGGTGAGCATCACCTAACCCAGGACATGTTCACTGACCCTGCATCTGGAAACTGACCAGGTGAACATCACCTAACGCAGGACATGTTCACTGAACCAGCACCTGGAAACTGACCAGGTGATCATCACCTAACCCAGGACATGTTCACTGACCCTGCACCTGGAAACTGACCAGGTGAACATCACCTAACGCAGGACATGTTCACTGACCTTGCATCGGGAAAATGAATAAGAGAATGTCACCTAACGCAGGACATATTCACTGATCCAGCACCTGGAAACTGACCATGTGATCATCACCTAACACAAGACATGTTCACTGAACCAGCACCTGGATACTGACCATGGGATCATCACCTAACCCAGGACATGTTCACTGTCCCAGCACCTGGAAATAAACCATGCGATCATCACCTAACCCAGGACATGTTCACTGACCCAGCACCTGTAAACTGAGCATGTGATCATCACGTAACCCAGGACATATTCACTGAACCAGCACCTGGAAATTGACCAGGTGAGCATCACCTAACCCAGGACATGTTCACTGACCCTGCACCTGGAAACTGACCAGGTGAACATCACCTAACCCAGGACATGTTCACTGACCTTGCATCGGGAAAATGAATAACAGAATGTCACCTAACGCAGGACATGTTCACTGATCCAGCACCTGGAAACTGACCATGTGATCATCACCTAACCCTGGAGATGTTCACTGACCCAGCACCTGGAAACTGACCAGGTGAACATCACCGAACCCAGGACATGTTCACTGAACCAGCACCTGGAAACTGACCATGTGATCATCACCTAACCCAGGACATGTTCACTGACCCAGCACCTGGAAAGTAGACATGTGATCATCACCTTACCCAGGATATGTTCACTGACCCAGCACATGGAAACTGACCAGGTGAACATCACCGAACCCAGGACATTTTCACTGACCCAGCACCTGGAAACTGACCAGGTGTACATCACCTAACCCAGGACATGTTCACTGACCCAGCACCTGAAAACTGACCAAGTGAACATCACCGAACCCAGGACATGTTCACTGACTCAGCACCTGGAAACTGACCAGGTGATCATCACCTAACCCAGGACATGTTCACTGACCCAGTACTTGGAATCTAACCATCTGATTATCACCGAACCCAGGACATGTTCACTGAACCAGCACCTGGAAACAGACCATGTGATCATCACCTAACCCAGGACATGTTCACTGACCCAGCACCTGGAAACTAGACATGTGATCATCACCTTACCCAGGATATGTTCACTGACCCAGCACATGGAAACTGACCAGGTGAACATCACCGAACCCAGGACATGTTCACTGACCCAGCACCTGGAAACTGACCAGGTGAGCATCTCCTAACCCAGGACATGTTCACTGACCCAGTACCTGGAAACTAACCATCTGATTATCACCTAACCCAGGAAATGTTCACTGACCCTGCACCTAGAAACTGATCATGTGATCATCACCTATCCCAGGGCATGTTCACTGACCCTGCACCTGGAAAGTGACCAGGTGAACATTACCTAACGCAGGACATGATCACTGACCATGCATCGGGAAACTGAATAAGAGAATGTCACCTAACGCAGGACATGTTCACTGATCCAGCACCTGGAAACTGACCATGTGATCATCACATAACCCAGGAGATGTTCACTGACCCAGCACCTGGAAACTGACCAGGTGAACATCACCGAACCCAGGACATGTTCACTGACCCAGCACCTGGAAATAAACCATGCGATCATCACCTAACCCAGGACATGTTCACTGACCCAGCAACTGGAAACTGACCATGTGATCATCATCTAACCGAGGACATGTTCACTAACCCAGCACCTGGAAACTGACCATGTGATCATCACCTAACCCGGGACATGTTCACTGACCCATGACCTGGAAACTGACCAGGTGAGCATCACCTAACCCAGGACATGTTCACTGACCCAGCACCTGGAAACTGACCAGGTGAGCATCACCTAACCCAGGACATTTTCACTGACCCATGACCTGGAAACTGACCAGGTGAGCATCACCTAATCCAGGACATGTTCACTGACCCTGCATCGGGAAACTGAATAAGAGAATGTCACCTAACGCAGGACATGTTCACTGATCCAGCACCTGGAAACTGACCATGTGATCATCACCTAACCCAGGAGATGTTCACTGACTCTGCACCTGCAAACTGACCAAGTGAACATCACGAACCCAGGACATGTTCACTGAACCAGCACCTGGAAACTGACCATGTGATCATCACCTAACCCAGGACATGTTCACTGACCCAGCACCTGGAAAGTAGACATGTGATCATCACCTTACCCAGGATATGTTCACTGACCCAGCACATGGAAACTGACCAGGTGAACATCACCGAACCCAGGACATTTTCACTGACCCAGCACCTGGAAACTGACCAGGTGTACATCACCTAACCCAGGACATGTTCACTGACCCAGCACCTGAAAACTGACCAAGTGAACATCACCTAACCCAGGACATGTTGACTGACTCAGCACCTGGAAACTGACCAGGTGATCATCACCTAACCCAGGACATGTTCACTGACCCAGTACTTGGAATCTAAACATCTGATCATCACCTAACCCAGGACATGTTCACTGACCCAGCACCTGGAAACTAGACATGTGATCATCACCTTACCCAGGATATGTTCACTGACCCAGCACATGGAAACTGACCAGGTGAACATCACCGAACCCAGGACATGTTCACTGACCCAGCACCTGGAAACTGACCAGGTGAGCATCTCCTAACCCAGGACATGTTCACTGACCCAGTACCTGGAAACTAACCATCTGATTATCACCTAACCCAGGAAATGTTCACTGACCCTGCACCTGGAAACTGACCATGTGATCATCACCTATCCCAGGGCATGTTCACTGACCCTGCACCTGGAAAGTGACCAGGTGAACATTACCTAACGCAGGACATGATCACTGACCATGCATCGGGAAACTGAATAAGAAAATGTCACCTAACGCAGGACATGTTCACTGATCCAGCACCTGGAAACTGACCATGTGATCATCACATAACCCAGGAGATGTTCACTGACCCAGCACCTGGAATCTGACCAGGTGAACATCACCGAACCCAGGACATGTTCACTGACCCAGCACCTGGAAATAAACCATGCGATCATCACCTAACCCAGGACATGTTCACTGACCCAGCAACTGGAAACTGACCATGTGATCATCATCTAACCGAGGACATGTTCACTAACCCAGCACCTGGAAACTGACCATGTGATCATCACCTAACCCGGGACATGTTCACTGACCCATGACCTGGAAACTGACCACGTGAGCATCACCTAACCCAGGACATGTTCACTGAACCAGCAAATGGAAACTGACCATGTGATCATCACCTAACCCAGGACATGTTCACTGACCCAGCACCTGGAAACTGACCAGGTGAGCATCACCTAACCCAGGACATTTTCACTGACCCATGACCTGGAAACTGACCAGGTGAGCATCACCTAATCCAGGACATGTTCACTGACCCTGCATCGGGAAACTGAATAAGAGAATGTCACCTAACGCAGGACATGTTCACTGATCCAGCACCTGGAAACTGACCATGTGATCATCACCTAACCCAGGAGATGTTCACTGACCCAGCACCTGGAAACTGACCAAATGAACATCACCGAACCCAGAACATGTTCACTGAACCAGCACCTGGAAACTGACCATGTGATCATCACCGAACCCAGGACATGTTCACTGAACCAGCACCTGGAAACTAGACATGTGATCATCACCTAACCAAGGATATGTTCACTCACCCAGCACATGGGAACTGACCAGGTGAACATCACCTAACCCAGGACATATTCACTGAACCAGCACCTGGAAATTGACCAGGTGAACATCACCTAACCCAGGACATGTTCACTGACCCAGCACCTGTAAACTGAGCATGTGATCATCACCTAACCCAGGACATGTTCACTGACCCTGCACCTGGAAACTGACCAGGTGAACATCACCTAACGCAGGACATGTTCACTGACCCAGCACCTGGAAACTGACCAGGTGAACATCACCTAACGCAGGACATGTTCACTGACCTTGCATCGGGAAAATGAATAACAGAATGTCACCTAACGCAGGACATGTTCACTGATCCAGCACCTGGAAACTGACCATGTGATCATCACCTAACCCAGGAGATGTTCACTGACCCAGCACCTGGAAACTGACCAGGTGAACATCACCGAACCCAGAACATGTTCACTGAACCAGCACCTGGAAACTGACCATGTGATCATCACCTAACCCACGAGATGTTCACTGACCCAGCACCTGGAAACTGATCAAGTGAACATCACCGAACCCAGAACATGTTCACTGAACCAGCACCTGGAAACTGACCATGTGATCATCACCTAACCCAGGACATGTTCACTGAACCAGCACCTGGAAACTAGACATGTGATCATCACCTAACCAAGGATATGTTCACTCACCCAGCACATGGAAACTGACCAGGTGAACATCACCTAACCCAGGACATATTCACTGAACCAGCACCTGGAAATTGACCAGGTGAACATCACCTAACCCAGGACATGTTCACTGACCCAGCACCTGTAAACTGAGCATGTGATCATCACCTAACCCAGGACATGTTCACTGAACCAGCAACTGGAAACTGACCATGTGATCATCATCTAACCGAGGACATGTTCACTAACCCAGCACCTGGAAACTGACCATGTGATCATCACCTAACCCGGGACATGTTCACTGACCCATGACCTGGAAACTGACCAGGTGAGCATCACCTAACCCAGGACATGTTCACTGAACCAGCACCTGGAAACTGACCATGTGATCATCACCTAACCCAGGACATGTTCACTGACCCAGCACCTGGAAACTGACCAGGTGAGCATCACCTAACCCAGGACATTTTCACTGACCCATGACCTGGAAACTGACCAGGTGAGCATCACCTAACCCAGGACATGTTCACAGACCCAGCACCTGTAAACTGACCATGTGATCATCACCTAATGCAGGACATGTTCACTGACCCTGCATCGGGAAACTGAATAAGAGAATGTCACCAAACCCAGGACATGTTCACTGATCCAGCACCTGGAAACTGACCATGTGATCATCACCTAACCCAGGAGATGTTCACTGACCCAGCACCTGGAAACTGACCAAGTGAACATCACCGAACCTAGAACATGTTCACTGAACCAGCACCTGGAAACTGACCATGTGATCATCACCTAACCCAGGACATGTTCACTGAACCAGCACCTGGAAACTAGACATGTGATCATCACCTAACCAAGGATATGTTCACTCACCCAGCACATGGAAACTGACCAGGTGAACATCACCTAACCCAGGACATACTCACTGGACCAGCACCTGGAAATTGACCAGGTGCACATCACCTAACCCAGGACATGTTCACTGACCCAGCACCTGTAAACTGAGCATGTGATCATCACCTAACCCAGGACATATTCACTGAAACAGCACCTGGAAATTGACCAGGTGAGCATCACCTAACCCAGGACATGTTCACTGACCCTGCACCTGGTAACTGACCAGGTGAACATCACCTAACGCAGGAATTGTTCACTGACCTTGCATCGGAAAAATGAATAAGAGAATGTGACCTAACGCAGGACATGTTCACTGATCCAGCACCTGGAAACTGACCAGGTGAACATCACCGAACCCAGGACATGTTCACTGAACCAGCACCTGGAAACTGACCTGGTGATCATCACCTAACCCAGGACATGTTCACTGACCCTGCACCTGGAAACTGACCAGTTGAACATCACCTAACGCAGGACATGTTCACTGACCCAGCACCTGTAAACTGAGCATGTGATCATCACCTAACCCAGGACATATTCACTGAAACAGCGCCTGGAAATTGACCAGGTGAGCATCACCTAACCCAGGACATGTTCACTGACCCTGCACCTGGAAACTGACCAGGTGAACATCACCTAACGCAGGACATGTTCACTGACCTTGCATCGGGAAAATGAATAAGAGAATGTCACCTAACGCAGGACATGTTCACTGATCCAGCACCTGGAAACTGACCATGTGATCATCACCTAACCCAGGAGATGTTCACTCACCCAGCACCTGGAAACTGACCAGGTGAACATCACCGAACCCAGGACATGTTCACTGAACCAGCACCTGGAAACTGACCATGTGATCATCACCTAACCCAGGAGATGTTCACTGACCCAGCACCTGGAAACTGACCAAGTGAACATCACCGAACCCAGAACATGTTCACTGAACCAGCACCTGGAAACTGACCATGTGATCATCACCTAACCCAGGACATGTTCACTGAACCAGCACCTGGAAACTAGACATGTGATCATCACCTAACCAAGGATATGTTCACTCACCCAGCACATGGAAACTGACCAGGTGAACATCACCTAACCCAGGACATATTCACTGAACCAGCACCTGGAAATTGACCAGGTGAACATCACCTAACCCAGGACATGTTCACTGACCCAGCACCTGTAAACTGAGCATGTCATCATCACCTAACCCAGGACATGTTCACTGACCCAGCAACTGGAAACTGACCATGTGATCATCATCTAACCGAGGACATGTTCACTAACCCAGCACCTGGCAACTGACCATGTGATCATCACCTAACCCGGGACATGTTCACTGACCCATGACCTGGAAACTGACCAGGTGAGCATCACCTAACCCAGGACATGTTCACTGAACCAGCACCTGGAAACTGACCATGTGATCATCACCTAACCCAGGACATGTTCACTGACCCAGCACCTGGAAACTGACCAGGTGAGCATCAAATAACCCAGGACATTTTCACTGACCCATGACCTGGAAACTGACCAGGTGAGCATCACCTAACCCAGGACATGTTCACTGACCCATGACCTGGAAACTGACCATGTGATCATCACCTAATGCAGGACATGTTCACTGACCCTGCATCGGGAAACTGAATAAGAGAATGTCACCTAACGCAGGACATGTTCACTGATCCAGCACCTGGAAACTGACCATGTGATCATCAACTAACCCAGGAGATGTTCACTGACCCAGCATCTGGAAGCTGACCAGGTGAACATCACCGAACCCAGGACATGTTCACTGACCCAGCACCTGTAAACAGACCATGTGATCATCACCTAATGCAGGACATGTTCACTGACCCTGCATCGGGAAACTGAATAAGAGAATGTCACCTAACGCAGGACATGTTCACTGATCCAGCACCTGGAAACTGACCATGTGATCATCACCTAACCCAGGAGATGTTCACTGACCCAGCACCTGGAAACTGACCAAGTGAACATCACCGAACCCAGAACATGTTCACTGAACCAGCACCTGGAAACTGACCATGTGATCATCACCTAACCCAGGACATGTTCACTGAACCAGCACCTGGAAACTAGACATGTGATCATCACCTAACCAAGGATATGTTCACTCACCCAGCACATGGAAACTGACCAGGTGAACATCACCGAACCCAGGACATATTCACTGAACCAGCACCTGGAAATTGACCAGGTGAACATCACCTAACCCAGGACATGTTCACTGACCCTGCACCTGTAAACTGAGCATGTGATCATCACCTAACCCAGGACATATTCACTGAAACAGCACCTGGAAATTGACCAGGTGAGCATCACCTAACCCAGGACATGTTCACTGACCCTGCACCTGGAAACTGACCAGGTGAACATCACCTAACGCAGGACATGTTCACTGACCTTGCATCGGGAAAATGAATAAGAGAATGTCAACTAACGCAGGACATGTTAACATATCCAGCACCTGGAAACTGACCATGTGATCATCACCTAACCCAGGAGATGTTCACTGACCCAGCACCTGGAAACTGACCAAGTGAAAATCACCGAACCCAGAACATGTTCACTGAACCAGCACCTGGAATCTGACCATGTGATCATCACCTAACCCAGGACATGTTCACTGAACCAGCACCTGGAAACTAGACATGTGATCATCACCTAACCAAGGATATGTTCACTCACCCAGCACATGGAAACTGACCAGGTGAACATCACCTAACCCAGGACATATTCACTGAACCAGCACCTGGAAATTGACCAGGTGAACATCACCTAACCCAGGACATGTTCACTGACCCAGCACCTGTAAACTGAGCATGTGATCATCACCTAACCCAGGACATATTCACTGAAACAGCAACTGGAAATTGACCAGGTGAGCATCACCTAACCCAGGACATGTTCACTGACCCTGCACCTGGAAAATGACCAGGTGAACATCACCTAACGCAGGACTTGTTCACTGAACCAGGACCTGGAAACTGACCAGGTGATCATCACCTAACCCAGGACATGTTCACTGACCCTGCACCTGGAAACTGACCAGGTGAACATCACCTAACGCAGGACATGTTCACTGACCTTGCATCGGGAAAATGAATAAGAGAATGTCACCTAACCCAGGACATATTCACTGATCCAGCACCTGGAAACTGACCATGTGATCATCACCTAACCCAGGACATGTTCACTGACCCAGCACCTGGAAACTGACCAGGTGAACATCACCTAACCCAGGACATGTTCACTGAACCAGCACATGGAAACTGACCAGGTGATCATCACCTAACCCAGGACATCTTCACTGACCCTGCACCTGGAAACTGACCAGGTGAACATCACCTAACGCAGGACATGTTCACTGACCCAGCACCTGTAAACTGAGCATGTTATCATCACCTAACCCAGGACATATTCACTGAAACAGCACCTGGAAATTGACCAGGTGAGCATCACCTAACCCAGGACATGTTCACTGACCCTGCACCTGGAAACTGACCAGGTGAACATCACCTAACGCAGGACATGTTCACTGACCTTGCATCGGGAAAATGAATAAGAGAATGTCACCTAACGCAGGACATGTTCACTGATCCAGCACCTGGAAACTGACCATGTGATCATCACCTAACCCAGGAGATGTTCACTGACCCTGCACCTGGAAACTGACCAGGTGAACATCACCTAACGCAGGACATGTTCACTGACACAGCACCTGTAAACTGAGCATGTGATCATCACCTAACCCAGGACATATTCACTGATCGAGCACCTGGAAACCGACCATGTGATCATCACCTAACCCAGGAGATGTTCACTGACCCAGCACCTGGAAACTGAGCAGGTGATCATCACCGAACCTAGGACATGTTCACTGAACCAGCACCTGGAAACTGACCAGGTGATCATCACCTAACCCAGGACATGTTCACTGACCCTGCACCTGGAAACTGACCAGATGAACATCACCTAACGCAGGACATGTTCAATGACCCAGCACCTGTAAACTGAGCATGTTATCATCACCTAACCCAGGACATATTCACTGAAACAGCACCTGGAAATTGACCAGGTGAGCATCACCTAACCCAGGACATGTTCACTGACCCTGCACCTGGAAACTGACCAGGTGAACATCACCTAACGCAGGACATGTTCACTGACCTTGCATCGGGAAAATGAATAAGAGAATGTCACCTAACGCAGGACATGTTCACTGACCCAGCACATGTAAACTGAGCATGTGATCATCACCTAACCCAGGACATATTCACTGAAACAGCACCTGTAAATTGACCAGGTGAGCATCACCTAACCCAGGACATGTTCACTGACCCTGCACCTGGAAACTGACCAGGTGAACATCACCTAACGCAGGACATGTTCACTGACCTTGCATCGGGAAAATGAATAAGAGAATGTCACCTAACGCAGGACATGTTCACTGATCCAGCACCTGGAAACTGACCATGTGATAATCACCTAACCAAGGAGATGTTCACTGACCCAGCACATGGAAACTGACCAAGTGAACATCACCGAACCCAGGACATGTTCACTGAAACAGCACCTGGAAACTGACCATGTGATCATCACCTAACCCAGGACATGTTCACTGACCCAGCACCTGGAAACTAGACATGTGATCATCACCTTACCCAGGATATGTTCACTGACCCAGCACATGGAAACTGACCAGGTGAACATCACCGAACCCAGGACATGTTCACTGACCCAGCACCTGGAATCTGACCAGGTGTACATCACCTAACCCAGGACATGTTCACTGACTCAGCACCTGGAAACTGACCAGGTGATCATCACCTAACCCAGGACATGTTCACTGACCCAGTTCTTGGAATCTAACCATCTGATTATCACCTAACCCTGGAAATGTTCACCGACTAAGCACCTGGAAACTGACCAGGTGAGCATCTCCTAACCCAGGACATGTTCACTGACCCAGTACCTTGAAACTAACCATCTAATTATCACCTAACCCAGGAAATGTTCACTGACCCAGCACCTGGAAACTGACCAGGTGAGCATCACCTAACCCAGGACATTTTCACTGACCCATGACCTGGAAACTGACCAGGTGAGCATCACCTAACCCAGGACATGTTCACTGACCCAGCACCTGTAAGCTGACCATGTGATCATCACCTAATGCAGGACATGTTCACTGACACTGCATCGGGAAACTGAATAAGAGAATGTCACCTAACGCAGGACATGTTCACTGATCCAGCACCTGGAAACTGACCATGTGATCATCACCTAACCCAGGAGATGTTCACTGACCCAGCACCTGGAAACTGACCAAGTGAACATCACCGAACCCAGAACATGTTCACTGAACCAGCACCTGGAAACTGACCATGTGATCATCACCTAACCCAGGACATGTTCACTGAACCAGCACCTGGAAACTAGACATGTGATCATCACCTAACCAAGGATATGTTCACTCACCCAGCACATGGAAACTGACCAGGTGAACATCACCTAACCCAGGACATATTCACTGAACCAGCACCTGGAAATTGACCAGGTGAACATCACCTAACGCAGGACATGTTCACTGACCTTGCATCGGGAAAATGAATAAGAGAATGTCACCTAACGCAGGACATGTTCACTGATCCAGCACCTGGAAACTGACCATGTGATCATCACCTAACCCAGGAGATGTTCACTGACCCAGTACCTGGAAACTGACCAAGTGAACATCACCGAACCCAGAACATATTCACTGAACCAGCACCTGGAAATTGACCAGGTGAACATCACCTAACCCAGGACATGTTCACTGACCCAGCACCTGTCAACTGAGCATGTGATCATCACCTAACCCAGGACATATTCACTGAAACAGCACCTGTAAATTGACCAGGTGAGCATCACCTAACCCAGGACATGTTCACTGACCCAGCACCTGGAAACTGACCAAGTGAACATCACCGAACCCAGAACATGTTCACTGAACCAGCACCTGGAAACTGACCATGTGATCATCACCTAACCCAGGACATGTTCACTGAACCAGCACCTGGAAACTAGACATGTGATCATCACCTCACCCAGGACATATTCACTGAAACAGCACCTGGAAATTGACCAGGTGAGCATCACCTAACCCAGGACATGTTCACTGACCCTGCACCTGGAAAATGACCAGGTGAACATCACCTAACGCAGGACATGTTCACTGACCCAGCACCTGGAAACTGACCAGGTGATCATCACCTAACCCAGTACATGTTCACTGACCCTGCACCTGGAAACTGACCAGGTGAACATCACCTAACGCAGGACATGTTCACTGACCCAGCACCTGTAAACTGAGCATGTAATCATCACCTAACCCAGGACATATTCACTGAAACAGCACCTGGAAATTGACCAGGTGAGCATCACCTAACCCAGGACATGTTCACTGACCCTGCACCTGGAAACTGACCAGGTGAACATCACCTAACGCAGGACATGTTCACTGACCTTGCATCGGGAAAATGAATAAGAGAATGTCACCTAACGCAGGACATGTTCACTGATCCAGCACCAGGAAACTGACCATGTGATCATCACCTAACCCAGGAGATGTTCACTGACCCTGCACCTGGAAATTGACCAGGTGAACATCACCTAACGCAGGACATGTTCACTGACCCAGCACCTGTAAACTGAGCATGTGATCATCACCTAACCCAGGACATATTCACTGATCCAGCACCTGGAAACTGACCATGTGATCATCACCTAACCCAGGACATGTTCACTGAACCAGCACCTGGAAACTAGACATGTGATCATCACCTAACCAAGGATATGTTCACTCACCCAGCACATGGAAACTGACCAGGTGAACATCACCTAACCCAGGACATATTCACTGAACCAGCACCTGGAAATTGACCAGGTGAACATCACCTAACCCAGGACATGTTCACTGACCCAGCACCTGTAAACTGAGCATGTGATCATCACCTAACCCAGGACATATTCACTGAAACAGCACCTGGAAATTGACCAGGTGAGCATCACCTAACCCAGGACATGTTCACTGACCCTGCACCTGGAAACTGACCAGGTGAACATCACCTAACGCAGGACATGTTCACTGACCTTGCATCGGGAAAATGAATAAGAGAATGTCACCTAACGCAGGATTTGTTCACATATCCAGCACCTGGAAACTGACCATGTGATCATCACCTAACCCAGGAGATGTTCACTGACCCAGCACCTGGAAACTGACCAAGTGAACATCACCGAACCCAGAACATGTTCACTGAACCAGCACCTGGAATCTGACCATGTGATCATCACCTAACCCAGGACATGTTCACTGAACCAGCACCTGGAAACTAGACATGTGATCATCACCTAACCAAGGATATGTTCACTCACCCAGCACATGGAAACTGACCAGGTGAACATCACCTAACCCAGGACATATTCACTGAACCAGCACCTGGAAATTGACCAGGTGAACATCACCTAACCCAGGGCATGTTCACTGACCCAGCACCTGTAAACTGAGCATGTGATCATCACCTAACCCAGGACATATTCACTGAAACAGCAACTGGAAGTTGACCAGGTGAGCATCACCTAACCCAGGACATGTTCACTGACCCTGCACCTGGAAAATGACCAGGTGAACATCACCTAACGCAGGACTTGTTCACTGAACCAGGACCTGGAAACTGACCAGGTGATCATCACCTAACCCAGGACATGTTCACTGACCCTGCACCTGGAAACTGACCAGGTGAACATCACCTAACGCAGGACATGTTCACTGACCTTGCATCGGGAAAATGAATAAGAGAATGTCACCTAACGCAGGACATGTTCACTGATCCAGCACCAGGAAACTGACCATGTGATCATCACCTAACCCAGGACATGTTCACTGACCCTGCACCTGGAAACTGACCAGGTGAACATCACCTAACGCAGGACATGTTCACTGACCCAGCACCTGTAAACTGAGCATGTGATCATCACCTAACCCAGGACATATTCACTGATCCAGCACCTGGAAACTGACCATGTGATCATCACCTAACCCAGGACATGTTCACTGAACCAGCACCTGGAAACTAGACATGTGATCATCACCTAACCAAGGATATGTTCACTCACCCAGCACATGGAAACTGACCAGGTGAACACCACCTAACCCAGGACATATTCACTGAACCAGCACCTGGAAATTGACCAGGTGAACATCACCTAACCCAGGACATGTTCACTGACCCAGCACCTGTAAACTGAGCATGTGATCATCACCTAACCCAGGACATGTTCACTGACCCTGCACCTGGAAACTGACCAGGTGAACATCACCTAACGCAGGACATGTTCACTGACCTTGCATCGGGAAAATGAATAAGAGAATGTCACCTAACGCAGGACATGTTCACATATCCAGCACCTGGAAACTGACCATGTGATCATCACCTAACCCAGGAGATGTTCACTGACCCAGCACCTGGAAACTGACCAAGTGAAAATCACCGAACCCAGAACATGTTCACTGAACCAGCACCTGGAATCTGACCATGTGATCATCACCGAACCCAGGACATGTTCACTGAACCAGCACCTGGAAACTAGACATGTGATCATCACCTAACCAAGGATATGTTCACTCACCCAGCACATGGAAACTGATCAGGTGAACATCACCTAACCCAGGACATATTCACTGAACCAGCACCTGGAAATTGACCAGGTGAACATCACCTAACCCAGGACATGTTCACTGACCCAGCACCTGTAAACTGAGCATGTGATCATCACCTAACCCAGGACATATTCACTGAAACAGCAACTGGAAATTGTCCAGGTGAGCATCACCTAACCCAGGACATGTTCACTGACCCTGCACCTGGAAAATGACCAGGTGAACATCACCTAACGCAGGACTTGATCACTGAACCAGGACCTGGAAACTGACCAGGTGAACATCACCTAACGCAGGACATGTTCACTGACCTTGCATCGGGAAAATGAATAAGAGAATGTCACCGAACCCAGGACATATTCACTGATCCAGCACCTGGAAACTGACCATGTGATCATCACCTAACCCAGGAGATGTTCACTGACCCAGCACCTGGAAACTGACCAGGTGAACATCACCGAACCCAGGACATGTTCACTGAACCAGCACCTGGAAACTGACCAGGTGATCATCACCTAACCCAGGACATCTTCACTGACCCTGCACCTGGAAACTGACCAGGTGTACATCACCTAACGCAGGACATGTTCACTGACCCAGCACCTGTAAACTGAGCATGTTATCATCACCTAACCCAGGACATATTCACTGAACCAGCACCTGGAAATTGACCAGGTGAGCATCACCTAACCCAGGACATGTTCACTGACCCTGCACCTGGAAACTGACCAGGTGAACATCACCTAACGCAGGACATGTTCACTGACCTTGCATCGGGAAAATGAATAAGAGAATGTCACCTAACGCAGGACATGTTCACTGATCCAGCACCTGGAAACTGACCATGTGATCATCACCTAACCCAGGAGATGTTCACTGACCCTGCACCTGGAAACTGACCAGGTGAACATCACCTAACGCAGGACATGTTCACTGACCCAGCACCTGTAAACTGAGCATGTGATCATCACCTAACCCAGGACATATTCACTGATCCAGCACCTGGAAACCGACCATGTGATCATCACCTAACCCAGGAGATGTTCACTGACCCAGCACCTGGAAACTGAGCAGGTGAACATCACCGAACCTAGGACATGTTCACTGAACCAGCACCTGGAAACTGACCAGGTGATCATCACCTAACCCAGGACATGTTCACTGACCCTGCACCTGGAAACTGACCAGGTGAACATCACCTAACGCAGGACATGTTCAATGACCCAGCACCTGTAAACTGAGCATGTAATCATCACCTAACCCAGGACATATTCACTGAAACAGCACCTGGAAATTGACCAGGTGAGCATCACCTAACCCAGGACATGTTCACTGACCCTGCACCTGGAAACTGACCAGGTGAACATCACCTAACGCAGGACATGTTCACTGACCTTGCATCGGGAAAATGAATAAGAGAATGTCACCTAACGCAGGACATGTTCACTGATCCAGCACCTGGAATCTGACCATGTGATCATCACCTAACCCACGAGATGTTCACTGACCCAGCACCTGGAAACTGACCAGGTGAACATCACCGAACCCAGGACATGTTCACTGAACCAGCACCTGGAAACTGACCAGGTGATCATCACCTAACCCAGGACATGTTCACTGACCCTGCACCTGGAAACTGACCAGGTGAACATCACCTAACGCAGGACATGTTCACTGACCCAGCACATGTAAACTGAGCATGTGACATCACCTAACCCAGGACATATTCACTGAAACAGCACCTGTAAATTGACCAGGTGAGCATCACCTAACCCAGGACATGTTCACTGACCCTGCACCTGGAAACAGACCAGGTGAACATCACCTAACGCAGGACATGTTCACTGACCTTGCATCGGGAAAATGAATAAGAGAATGTCACCTAACGCAGGACATGTTCACTGATCCAGCACCTGGAAACTGACCATGTGATCATCACCTAACCCAGGAGATGTTCACTGACCCAGCACCTGGAAACTGACCAGGTGAACATCACCGAACCCAGGACATGTTCACTGAACCAGCACCTGGAAACTGACCATGTGATCATCACCTAACCCAGGACATGTTCACTGACCCAGCACCTGGAAACTAGACATGCGATCATCACCTTACCCAGGATATGTTCACTGACCCAGCACATGGAAACTGACCAGGGGAACATCACCGAACCCAGGACATGTTCACTGACCCAGCACCTGGAATCTGACCAGGTGTACATCACCTAACCCAGGACATGTTCACTGACTCAGCACCTGGAAACTGACCAGGTGATCATCACCTAACCCAGGACATGTTCACTGACCCAGTTCTTGGAATCTAACCATCTGATTATCACCTAACCCTGGAAATGTTCACCGACTAAGCACCTGGAAACTGACCAGGTGAGCATCTCCTAACCCAGGACATGTTCACTGACCCAGTACCTTGAAACTAACCATCTAATTATCACCTAACCCAGGAAATGTTCACTGACCCAGCACCTGGAAACTGACCAGGTGAGCATCACCTAACCCAGGACATTTTCACTGACCCATGACCTGGAAACTGACCAGGTGAGCATCACCTAACCCAGGACATGTTCACTGACCCAGCACCTGTAAACTGACCATGTGATCATCACCTAATGCAGGACATGTTCACTGACCCTGCATCGGGAAACTGAATAAGAGAATGTCACCTAACGCAGGACATGTTCACTGATCCAGCACCTGGAAACTGACCATGTGACCATCACCTAACCCAGGAGATGTTCACTGACCCAGCACCTGGAAACTGACCAAGTGAACATCACCGAACCCAGAACATGTTCACTGAACCAGCACCTGGAAACTGACCATGTGATCATCACCTAACCCAGGACATGTTCACTGAACCAGCACCTGGAAACTAGACATGTGATCATCACCTAACCAAGGATATGTTCACTCACCCAGCACATGGAAACTGACCAGGTGAACATCACCTAACCCAGGACATATTCACTGAACCAGCACCTGGAAATTGACCAGGTGAACATCACCTAACGCAGGACATGTTCACTGACCTTGCATCGGGAAAATGAATAAGAGAATGTCACCTAACGCAGGACATGTTCACTGATCCAGCACCTGGAAACTGACCATGTGATCATCACCTAACCCAGGAGATGTTCACTGACCCAGTACCTGGAAACTGACCAAGTGAACATCACCGAACCCAGAACATATTCACTGAACCAGAACCTGGAAATTGACCAGGTGAACATCACCTAACCCAGGACATGTTCACTGACCCAGCACCTGTAAACTGAGCATGTGATCATCACCTCACCCAGGACATATTCACTGAAACAGCACCTGGAAATTGACCAGGTGAGCATCACCTAACCCAGGACATGTTCACTGACCCTGCACCTGGAAAATGACCAGGTGAACATCACCTAACGCAGGACTTGTTCACTGAACCAGCACCTGGAAACTGACCAGGTGATCATCACCTAACCCAGGACATGTTCACTGACCCTGCACCTGGAAACTGACCAGGTGAACATCTCCTAACGCAGGACATGTTCACTGACCTTGCATCGGGAAAATGAATAAGAGAATGTCACCTAACCCAGGACATATTCACTGATCCAGCACCTGGAAACTGACCATGTGATCATCACCTAACCCAGGAGATGTTCACTGACCCAGCACCTGAAAACTGACCAGGTGAACATCACCGAACCCAGGACATGTTCACTGACCCAGCACCTGGAAACTGACCAGGTGATCATCACCTAACCCAGTACATGTTCACTGACCCTGCACCTGGAAACTGACCAGGTGAACATCACCTAACGCAGGACATGTTCACTGACCCAGCACCTGTAAACTGAGCATGTAATCATCACCTAACCCAGGACATATTCACTGAAACAGCACCTGGAAATTGACCAGGTGAGCATCACCTAACCCAGGACATGTTCACTGACCCTGCACCTGGAAACTGACCAGGTGAACATCACCTAACGCAGGACATGTTCACTGACCTTGCATCGGGAAAATGAATAAGAGAATGTCACCTAACGCAGGACATGTTCACTGATCCAGCACCAGGAAACTGACCATGTGATCATCACCTAACCCAGGAGATGTTCACTGACCCTGCACCTGGAAACTGACCAGGTGAACATCACCTAACGCAGGACATGTTCACTGACCCAGCACCTGTAAACTGAGCATGTGATCATCACCTAACCCAGGACATATTCACTGATCCAGCACCTGGAAACTGACCATGTGATCATCACCTAACCCAGGAGATGTTCACTGACCCAGCACCTGGAAACTGAGCAGGTGAACATCACCGAACCTACGACATGTTCACTGAACCAGCACCTGGAAACTGACCAGGTGATCATCACCTAACCCAGGACATGTTCACTGACCCTGCACCTGGAAACTGACCAGGTGAACATCACCTAACGCAGGACATGTTCACTGACCCAGCACCTGTAAACTGAGCATGTAATCATCACCTAACCCAGGACATATTCACTGAAACTGCACCTGGAAATTGACCAGTTGAGCATCACCTAACCCAGGACATGTTCACTGACCCTGCACCTGGAAACTGACCAGGTGAACATCACCTAACGCAGTACATGTTCACTGACCTTGCATCGGGAAAATGAATAAGAGAATGTCACCTAACGCAGGACATGTTCACTGATCCAGCACCTGGAATCTGACCATGTGATCATCACCTAACCCACGAGATGTCACTGACCCAGCACCTGGAAACTGACCAGGTGAACATCACCGAACCCAGGACATGTTCACTGAACAAGCACCTGGAAACTGACCAGGTGATCATCACCTAACCCAGGACATGTTCACTGACCCTGCACCTGGAAACTGACCAGGTGAACATCACCTAACGCAGGACATGTTCACTGACCCAGCACATGTAAACTGAGCATGTGATCATCACCTAACCCAGGACATATTCACTGAAACAGCACCTGTAAATTGACCAGGTGAGCATCACCTAACCCAGGACATGTTCACTGACCCTGCACCTGGAAACTGACCAGGTGAACATCACCTAACGCAGGACATGTTCACTGACCTTGCATCGGGAAAATGAATAAGAGAATGTCACCTAACGCAGGACATGTTCACTGATCCAGCACCTGGAAACTGACCATGTGATCATCACCTAACCCAGGAGATGTTCACTGACCCAGCACCTGGAAACTGACCAGGTGAACATCACCGAACCCAGGACATGTTCACTGAACCAGCACCTGGAAACTGACCATGTGATCATCACCTAACCCAGGACATGTTCACTGACCCAGCACCTGGAAACTAGACATGTGATCATCACCTTACCCAGGATATGTTCACTGACCCAGCACATGGAAACTGACCAGGTGAACATCACCGAACCCAGGACATGTTCACTGACCCAGCACCTGGAAACTGACCAGGTGTACATCACCTAACCCAGGACATGTTCACTGACCCAGCACCTGAAAACTGACCAAGTGAACATCACCTATCCCAGGACATGTTCACTGACTCAGCACCTGGAAACTGACCAGGTGATCATCACCTAACCCAGGACATGTTCACTGACCCAGTTCTTGGAATCTAACCATCTGATTATCACCTAACCCTGGAAATGTTCACGGACTAAGCACCTGGAAACTGACCAGGTGAGCATCTCCGAACCCAGGACATGTTCACTGACCCAGTACCTTGAAACTAACCATCTGATTATCACCTAACCCAGGAAATGTTCACTGACACTACACCTAGAAACTGACCATGTGATCATCACCTAACCCAGGGCATGTTCACTGACCCTGCACCTGGAAAGTGACCAGGTGAACATTACCTAACGCAGGACATGATCACTGACCATGCATCGGGAAACTGAATAAGAGAATGTCACCTAACGCAGGACATGTTCACTGATCCAGCACCTGGAAACTGACCATGTGATCATCACATAACACAGGACATGTTCACTGACCCAGCACCTGGAAACTGACCATGTGAACATCACCGAACCCAGGACATGTTCACTGACCCAGCACCTGGAAATAAACCATGCGATCATCACCTAACCCAGGACATGTTCACTGACCCAGCAACTGGAAACTGACCATGTGATCATCATCTAACCGAGGACATGTTCACTAACCCAGCACCTGGAAACTGACCATGTGATCATCACCTAACCCAGGACATGTTCACTGACCCATGACCTGGAAACTGACCAGGTGAGCATCACCTAACCCAGGACATGTTCACTGAACCAGCACCTGGAAACTGACCATGTGATCATCACCTAACCCAGGACATGTTCACTGACCCAGCACCTGGAAACTGACCAGGTGAGCATCACCTAACCCAGGACATTTTCACTGACCCATGACCTGGAAACTGACCAGGTGAGCATCACCTAACCCAGGACATGTTCACTGACCCAGCACCTGTAAACTGACCATGTGATCATCACCTAATGCAGGACATGTTCACTGACCCTGCTTCTGGAAACTGAATAAGAGAATGTCACCTAACGCAGGACATGTTCACTGATCCAGCACCTGGAAACTGACCATGTGATCATCACCTAACCCAGGAGATGTTCACTGACCCAGCACCTGGAAACTAACCAAGTGAACATCACCGAACCCAGAACATGTTCTCTGAACCAGCACCTGGAAACTGACCATGTGATCATCACCTAACCCAGGACATGTTCACTGAACCAGCACCTGGAAACTAGACATGTGATCATCACCTAACCAAGGATATGTTCACTCACCCAGCACTTGGAAACTGACCAGGTGAACATCACCTAACCCAGGACATATTCACTGAACCAGCACCTGGAAATTGACCTGGTGAACATCACCTAACCCAGGACATGTTCACTGACCCATTACCTGGAAACTGACCTGGTGAGCATCACCTAACCCAGGACATATTCACTGAACCAGCACCTGGAAATTGACCAGGTGAACATCACCTAACCCAGGACATGTTCACTGACCCAGCACCTGTAAACTGACCATGTGATCATCACCTAACGCAGGACATGTTCACTGACCTTGCATCGGGAAAATGAATAAGAGAATGTCACCTAACGCAGGACATGTTCACTGAACCAGCACCTGGTAACTGACCATGTGATCATCACCTAACCCAGGAGATGTTCACTGACCCAGCACCTGGAAACTGACCAGGTGAACATCAACGAACCCAGGACATGTTCACTGAACCAGCACCTGGAAATTGACCTGGTGAACATCACCTAACCCAGGACATGTTCACTGACCCATTACCTGGAAACTGACCAGGTGAGCATCACCTAACCCAGGACATATTCACTGAACCAGCACCTGGAAATTGACCAGGTGAACATCACCTAACCCAGGACATGTTCACTGACCCAGCACCTGTAAACTGACCATGTGATCATCACCTAACGCAGGACATGTTCACTGACCTTGCATCGGGAAAATGAATAAGAGAATGTCACCTAACGCAGGACATGTTCACTGAACCAGCACCTGGTAACTGACCATGTGATCATCACCTAACCCAGGAGATGTTCACTGACCCAGCACCTGGAAACTGACCAGGTGAACATCACCGAACCCAGGACATGTTCACTGAACCAGCACCTGGAAACTGACCATGTGATCATCACCTAACCCAGGACATGTTCACTGACCCAGCACCTGGAAACTAGACATGTGATCATCATCTTACCCAGGATATGTTCACTGACCCAGCACATGGAAACTGACCAGGTGAACATCACCGAACCCAGGACATGTTCACTGACCCAGCACCTGGAAACTGACCAGGTGTACATCACCAAACCCAGGACATGTTCACTGACCCAGCACCTGAAAACTGACCAAGTGAACATCACCTAACCCAGGATATGTTCACTGACTCAGCACCTGGAAACTGACCAGGTGCTCATCACCTAACCCAGGACATGTTCACTGACCCAGTTCTTGGAATCTAACCATGTGATTATCACCTAACCCCGGAAATGTTCACCGACTAAGCACCTGGAAACTGACCAGGTGAGCATCTCCTAACCCAGGACATGTTCACTGACCCAGTACCTGGAAACTAACCATCTGATTATCACCTAACCCAGGAAATGTTCACTGACCCTGCACCTAGAAACTGACCATGTGATCATCACCTAACCGAGGGCATGTTCACTGACCCTGCACCTGGAAAGTGACCAGGTGAACATTACCCAACGCAGGACATGATCACTGACCATGCATCGGGAAACTGACCATGTGATCATCACATAACCCAGGACATGTTCACTGACCCAGCACCTGGAAACTGACCATGTGAACATCACCGAACCCAGGACATGTTCACTGACCCAGCACCTGGAAATAAACCATGCGATCATCACCTAACCCAGGACATGTTCACTGACCCAGCAACTGGAAACTGACCATGTGATCATCATCTAACCGAGGACATGTTCACTAACCCAGCACCTGGAAACTGACCATGTGATCATCACCTAACCCAGGACATGTTCACTGACCCATGACCTGTAAACTGACCAGGTGAGCATCACCTAACCCAGGACATGTTCACTGAACCAGCACCTGGAAACTGACCATGTGATCATCACCTAACCCAGGACATGTTCACTGACCCAGCACCTGGAAACTGACCAGGTGAGCATCACCTAACCCAGGACATTTTCACTGACCCATGACGTGGAAACTGACCAGGTGAGCATCACCTAACCCAGGACATGTTCACTGACCCAGCACCTGTAAACTGACCATGTGATCATCACCTAACCCAGGAGATGTTCACTGACCCAGCACCTGGAAACTGACCAAGTGAACATCACCGAACCCAGAACATGTTCACTGAACCAGCACCTGGAAACTGACCATGTGATCATCACCAAACCCAGGACATGTTCACTGAACCAGCACCTGGAAACTAGACATGTGATCATCACCTAACCAAGGATATGTTCACTCACCCAGCACTTGGAAACTGACCAGGTGAACATCACCTAACCCAGGACATATTCACTGAACCAGCACCTGGAAATTGACCTGGTGAACATCACCTAACCCAGGACATGTTCACTGACCCATTACCTGGAAACTGACCAGGTGAGCATCAACTAACCCAGGACATGTTCACTGACCCATGACGTGGAAACTGACCAGGTGAGCATCACCTAACCCAGGACATGTTCACTGACCCAGCACCTGTAAACTGACCATGTGATCATCACCTAATGCAGGACATGTTCACTGACCCTGCATCGGGAAACTGAATAAGAGAATGTCACCTAACGCAGGACATGTTCACTGATCCAGCACCTGGAAACTGACCATGTGATCATCACCTAACCCAGGAGATGTTCACTGACCCAGCACCTGGAAACTGACCAAGTGAACATCACCGAACCCAGAACATGTTCACTGAACCAGCACCTGGAAACTGACCATGTGATCATCACCAAACCCAGGACATGTTCACTGAACCAGCACCTGGAAACTAGACATGTGATCATCACCTAACCAAGGATATGTTCACTCACCCAGCACTTGGAAACTGACCAGGTGAACATCACCTAACCCAGGACATATTCACTGAACCAGCACCTGGAAATTGACCTGGTGAACATCACCTAACCCAGGACATGTTCACTGACCCTGCACCTGGAAACTGACCAGGTGAGCATCACCTAACCCAGGACATGTTCACTGACCCTGCACCTGGAAACTGACCAGGTGAACATCATCTAACGCAGGACATGTTCACTGACCCTGCACCTGGAAACTGAATAAGAGAATGTCACCTAACGCAGGACAAGTTCACTGATCCAGCACCTGGAAACTGACCAGGTGAGCATCACCTAACCCAGGACATGTTCACTGACCCTGCACCTGGAAACTGACCAGGTGAACATCATCTAACGCAGGACATGTTCACTGACCCTGCACCTGGAAACTGAATAAGAGAATGTCACCTAACGCAGGACAAGTTCACTGATCCAGCACCTGGAAACTGACCATTTGAACATCACCGAACCCAGGACATGTTCACTGACCCAGCACCTGGAAACTGACCATGTGATCATCACCTAACCCAGGAGATGTTCACTGACCCAGCACCTGGAAACTGACCAAGTGAACATCACCGAACCCAGGACATGTTCACTGAACCATCACCTGGAAACTGACCATGTGATCATCACCGAACCCAGGACATGTTCACTGACCAGCACCTGGAAACTAGACATGTGATCATCACCTAAATCAGGACATGTTCACTGACCCAGCACATGGAAACTGACCAGGTGAACAACACCGAACCCAGGACATGTTCACTGACCCAGCACCTGGAAACTGACCAGGTGTACATCACCTAACCCTGGACATGTTCACTGACCCAGCACCTGAAAACTGACCAAGTGAACATCACCTAACCCAGGACATGTTCACTGACCCAGCACCTGGAAACTGACCAATTGAACATCACCGAACCCAGGACATGTACACTGACCCAGCACCTGGAAATTGACCAGGTGAACATCACCTAACCCAGGACATTTTCACTGACCCAGCACCTGGAAACTGACCGGTTGATCATCACCTAACCCAGGACAAGTTCACTGACCCTGCACCTGAAAACTGACAAAGTGAACATCACCTAACCCAGGACATGTTCACTGACACAGCACCTGGAAACTGACCAAGTGACCATCACCTAACCCAGTAGATGTTCACTGACCCAGCACCTGGAAACTGAACATGTGAACATAACCAAACCCAGGACATGTTCACTGACCCAGCACCTGGAAACTGACCAGGTGATCATCACCTAACCAAGGAGATGTTCACTGACCCAGCACCTGGAACCTTACCATGTGAACATCACCTAACCCAGGACATGTTCACTGACCCTGCACCTGTAAACTGACCAGGTGAGCATCACCTAACCCAGGACATGTTCACTGACCCAGCAAATGGAAACTAACCATCTGATTATCACCTAACCCAGGAAATGTTCACTGACCCTGCACCTAGAAACAGACCATGTGATCATCACCTAACCCAGGGCATGTTCACTGACCCTGCACCTGGAAAGTGACCAGGTGAACATTACCTAACGCAGGACATGATCACTGACCATGCATCGGGAAACTGAATAAGAGAATGTCACCTAACGCAGGACATGTTCACTGATCCAGCACCTGGAAACTGACCATGTGATCATCACATAACCCAGGAGATGTTCACTGACCCAGCACCTGGAAACTGACCATGTGAACATCTCCGAACCCAGGGCATGTTCACTGACCCAGCACCTGGAAATAAGCCATGCGATCATCACCTAACCCAGGACATGTTCACTGACCCAGCAACTGGAAACTGACCATGTGATCATCATCTAACCGAGGACATGTTCACTAACCCAGCACCTGGAAACTGACCATGTGATCATCACCTAACCCAGGACATGTTCACTGACCCATGACCTGGAAACTAACCAGGTGAGCATCACCTAACCCAGGACATGTTCACTGAACCAGCACCTGGAAACTGACCATGTGATCATCACCTAACCCAGGACACGTTCACTGACCCAGCACCTGGAAACTGACCAGGTGAGCATCACCTAACCCAGGACATTTTCACTGGCCCATGACCTGGAAACTGACCAGGTGAGCATCACCTAACCCAGGACATGTTCACTGACCCAGCACCTGTAAACAGACCATGTGATCATCACCTAATGCAGGACATGTTCACTGACCCTGCATCGGGAAACTGAATAAGAGAATGTCACCTAACGCAGGACATGTTCACTGATCCAGCACCTGGAAACTGACCATGTGATCATCACCTAACCCAGGAGATGTTCACTGACCCAGCACCTGGAAACTGACCAAGTGAACATCACCGAACCCAGAACATGTTCACTGAACCAGCACCTGGAAACTGACCATGTGATCATCACCTAACCCAGGACATGTTCACTGAACCAGCACCTGGAAACTAGACATGTGATCATCACCTAACCAAGGATATGTTCACTCACCCAGCACATGGAAACTGACCAGGTGAACATCACCTAACCCAGGACATATTCACTGAACCAGCACCTGGAAATTGACCAGGTGAACATCACCTACCCCAGGACATGTTCACTGACCCATTACCTGGAAACTGACCAGGTGAGCATCACCTAACCCAGGACATGTTCACTGACCCTGCACCTGGAAACTGACCAGGTGAACATCACCTAACGCAGGACATGTTCACTGACCCTGCATCGGGAAACTGAATAAGAGAATGTCACCTAACGCAGGACATGTTCACTGATCAAGCACCTGGAAACTGACATTGTGAACATCACCGAACCCAGGACATGTTCACTGACCCAGCACCTGGAAACTGACCATGTGATCATCACCTAACCCAGGAGATGTTCACTGACCCAGCACCTGGAAACTGACCAGGTGATCATCACCGAACCCAGGACATGTTCACTGAACCAGCACCTGGAAACTGACCATGTGATCATCACCTAACCCAGGACATGTTCACTGACCCAGCACCTGGAAACTAGACATGTGATCATCACCTAAACCAGGACGTGTTCACTGACCCAGCACATGGAAACTGACCAGGTGAACATCACCGAACCCAGGACATGTTCACTGACCCAGCACCTGAAAACTGACCAAGTGAACATCACCTAACCCACGACATGTTCACTGACCCAGCACCTGGAAACTGACCAATTGAACATCACCGAATCCAGGACATGTACACAGACCCAGCACCTGGAAATTGACCAGGTGAACATCACCTAACCCAGGACATGTTCACTGACCCAGCACCTGGAAACTGACCAGGTGATCATCACCTAACCCAGGACAAGTTCATTGACCCTGCAACTGAAAACTGACAAAGTGAACATCACCTAACCCAGGACATGTTCACTGACACAGCACCTGGAAACTGACCAAGTGACCATCACCTAACCCAGTAGATGTTCACTGACCCAGCACCTGGAAACTGACCAAGTGAACATCACCAAACCCAGAACATGTTCACTGACCCAGCACCTGGAAACTGACCAGGTGATCATCACCTAACCAAGGACATGTTCACTGACCCAGCACCTGGAACCTTACCATGTGAACATCACCTAACCCAGGACATGTTCACTGACCCTGAACCTGTAAACTGACCAGGTGAGCATCACCTAACCCAGGACATGTTCACTGACCCAGCAAATGGAAACTAACCATGTGAACATCACCTAACCCAGGAAATGTTCACTGACCCAGCACCAGGAAACTGCCCATGTGAGCATTACCTAACCCAGGACATGTTCACTGACACAGCACCTGGAAACTGACCATGTGAACATCAACTAACCCAGGGCATGTTCACTGACCCAGCACCTGGAAACTGACCATGTGATCATCACCTAACCCAGGGCATGTTCACTGACCCAGTACCTGGAAACTTACCAACTGATTATCACCTAACCCAGGAAGTGTTCACTGACCCTGCACCTAGAAAAGGACCATGTGATCATCACCTAAACCAGGGCATGTTCACTTACCCTGCACCTGGAAACTGACCAGGTGAACATTACCTAACGCAGGACATGTTCACTGACCCTGCATCGTGAAACTGTATAGGAGAATGTCACCTAACGCAGGACATGTTCACTGATCCAGCACCTGGAAACTGACCATGTGATCATCACCTAACCCAGGAGATGTTCACTGTCCCAGCACCTTGAAACTGACCATGTGAACATCACCGAACCCAGGAGATGTTCACTGACCCAGCACCTGGAAATAAACCATGCGATCATCACCTAAACCCAGGACATGTTCACTGACCAAGCAACTGGAAACTGACCATGTGATCAGCACCTAACCCAGGACATGTTCACTGACCCAGCACCTGAAAACTGACCAAGTGAACATCACCTAACCCAGGACATGTTCACTGACCCAGCACCTGGAAACTGACCAGGTGATCATCACCTAACCCAGGACATGTTCACTGACCCAGCACCTGGAACCTTACCATGTGAACATCACCTAACCCAGGAAATGTTCACTGACCCAGCACCAGGAAACTGCCCATGTGAACATTACCTAACCCAGGACATGTTCACTGACACAGCACCTGGAAACTGACCATGTGAACATCACCTAACCCAGGGCATGTTCACTGACCCAGCACCTGGAAACTTACCATCTGATTATCACCTAACCCAGGAAGTGTTCACTGACACTGCACCTAGAAACTGACCATGTGATCATCACCTAAACCAGGGCATGTTCACTTACCCTGCACATGGAAACTGACCAGGTGAACATTACCTAACGCTGGACATGTTCACTGACCCTGCATCGGGAAACTGTATAAGAGAATGTCACCTAACGCAGGACATGTTCACTGATCCAGCACCTGGAAACTGACCATGTGATCATCACCGAACCCAGGAGATGTTCACTGCCCCAGCAATTTGAAACTGACCAGGTGAACATCACCGAACCCAGGACATGTTCAATGACTCAGCACATGGAAATAAAACATGCGATCATCACCTAAACCCAGGACATGTTCACTGACCAAGCAACTGGAAACTGACCATGTGATCAGCACCTAACCCAGGACATGTTCACTGACCCAGCAAATGGAAACTAACCATGTGAACATCACCTAACCCAGGAAATGTTCACTGACACAGCACCAGGAAACTGCCCATGTGAACATTACCTAACCCAGGACATGTTCACTGACACAGCACCTGGAAACTGACCATGTGAACATTACCTAACCCAGGGCATGTTCACTGACCCAGCACCTGGAAACTGACCATGTGATCATCACCTAACCCAGGACATGTTCACTGACCCAGTACCTGGAAACTTACCAACTGATTATCACCTAACCCAGGAAGTGATCACTGACCCTGCACCTAGAAACTGACCATGTGATCATCACCTAAACCAGGGCATGTTCACTTACCCTGCACCTGGACACTGACCAGTTGAACATTACCTAACGCAGGACATGTACACTGTCCCTGCATCGGGAAACTGTATAAGAGAATGTCACCTAACGCAGGACATGTTCACTGACCCTGCATCGGGAAACTGAATAAGAGAATGTCACCTAACGCAGGACATGTTCACTGATCCAGCACCTGGAAACTGACCATGTGATCATCACATAACCCAGGAGATGTTCACTGACCCAGCACCTGGAAACTGACCATGTGAACATCTCCGAACCCAGGGCATGTTCACTGACCCAGCACCTGGAAATAAGCCATGCGATCATCACCTAACCCAGGACATGTTCACTGACCCAGCAACTGGAAACTGACCATGTGATCATCATCTAACCGAGGACATGTTCACTAACCCAGCACCTGGAAACTGACCATGTGATCATCACCTAACCCAGGACATGTTCACTGACCCATGACCTGGAAACTAACCAGGTGAGCATCACCTAACCCAGGACATGTTCACTGAACCAGCACCTGGAAACTGACCATGTGATCATCACCTAACCCAGGACACGTTCACTGACCCAGCACCTGGAAACTGACCAGGTGAGCATCACCTAACCCAGGACATTTTCACTGGCCCATGACCTGGAAACTGACCAGGTGAGCATCACCTAACCCAGGACATGTTCACTGACCCAGCACCTGTAAACAGACCATGTGATCATCACCTAATGCAGGACATGTTCACTGACCCTGCATCGGGAAACTGAATAAGAGAATGTCACCTAACGCAGGACATGTTCACTGATCCAGCACCTGGAAACTGACCATGTGATCATCACCTAACCCAGGAGATGTTCACTGACCCAGCACCTGGAAACTGACCAAGTGAACATCACCGAACCCAGAACATGTTCACTGAACCAGCACCTGGAAACTGACCATGTGATCATCACCTAACCCAGGACATGTTCACTGAACCAGCACCTGGAAACTAGACATGTGATCATCACCTAACCAAGGATATGTTCACTCACCCAGCACATGGAAACTGACCAGGTGAACATCACCTAACCCAGGACATATTCACTGAACCAGCACCTGGAAATTGACCAGGTGAACATCACCTACCCCAGGACATGTTCACTGACCCATTACCTGGAAACTGACCAGGTGAGCATCACCTAACCCAGGACATGTTCACTGACCCTGCACCTGGAAACTGACCAGGTGAACATCACCTAACGCAGGACATGTTCACTGACCCTGCATCGGGAAACTGAATAAGAGAATGTCACCTAACGCAGGACATGTTCACTGATCAAGCACCTGGAAACTGACATTGTGAACATCACCGAACCCAGGACATGTTCACTGACCCAGCACCTGGAAACTGACCATGTGATCATCACCTAACCCAGGAGATGTTCACTGACCCAGCACCTGGAAACTGACCAGGTGATCATCACCGAACCCAGGACATGTTCACTGAACCAGCACCTGGAAACTGACCATGTGATCATCACCTAACCCAGGACATGTTCACTGACCCAGCACCTGGAAACTAGACATGTGATCATCACCTAAACCAGGACGTGTTCACTGACCCAGCACATGGAAACTGACCAGGTGAACATCACCGAACCCAGGACATGTTCACTGACCCAGCACCTGAAAACTGACCAAGTGAACATCACCTAACCCACGACATGTTCACTGACCCAGCACCTGGAAACTGACCAATTGAACATCACCGAATCCAGGACATGTACACAGACCCAGCACCTGGAAATTGACCAGGTGAACATCACCTAACCCAGGACATGTTCACTGACCCAGCACCTGGAAACTGACCAGGTGATCATCACCTAACCCAGGACAAGTTCATTGACCCTGCAACTGAAAACTGACAAAGTGAACATCACCTAACCCAGGACATGTTCACTGACACAGCACCTGGAAACTGACCAAGTGACCATCACCTAACCCAGTAGATGTTCACTGACCCAGCACCTGGAAACTGACCAAGTGAACATCACCAAACCCAGAACATGTTCACTGACCCAGCACCTGGAAACTGACCAGGTGATCATCACCTAACCAAGGACATGTTCACTGACCCAGCACCTGGAACCTTACCATGTGAACATCACCTAACCCAGGACATGTTCACTGACCCTGAACCTGTAAACTGACCAGGTGAGCATCACCTAACCCAGGACATGTTCACTGACCCAGCAAATGGAAACTAACCATGTGAACATCACCTAACCCAGGAAATGTTCACTGACCCAGCACCAGGAAACTGCCCATGTGAGCATTACCTAACCCAGGACATGTTCACTGACACAGCACCTGGAAACTGACCATGTGAACATCAACTAACCCAGGGCATGTTCACTGACCCAGCACCTGGAAACTGACCATGTGATCATCACCTAACCCAGGGCATGTTCACTGACCCAGTACCTGGAAACTTACCAACTGATTATCACCTAACCCAGGAAGTGTTCACTGACCCTGCACCTAGAAAAGGACCATGTGATCATCACCTAAACCAGGGCATGTTCACTTACCCTGCACCTGGAAACTGACCAGGTGAACATTACCTAACGCAGGACATGTTCACTGACCCTGCATCGTGAAACTGTATAGGAGAATGTCACCTAACGCAGGACATGTTCACTGATCCAGCACCTGGAAACTGACCATGTGATCATCACCTAACCCAGGAGATGTTCACTGTCCCAGCACCTTGAAACTGACCATGTGAACATCACCGAACCCAGGAGATGTTCACTGACCCAGCACCTGGAAATAAACCATGCGATCATCACCTAAACCCAGGACATGTTCACTGACCAAGCAACTGGAAACTGACCATGTGATCAGCACCTAACCCAGGACATGTTCACTGACCCAGCAAATGGAAACTAACCATGTGAACATCACCTAACCCAGGAAATGTTCACTGACACAGCACCAGGAAACTGCCCATGTGAACATTACCTAACCCAGGACATGTTCACTGACACAGCACCTGGAAACTGACCATGTGAACATTACCTAACCCAGGGCATGTTCACTGACCCAGCACCTGGAAACTGACCATGTGATCATCACCTAACCCAGGACATGTTCACTGACCCAGTACCTGGAAACTTACCAACTGATTATCACCTAACCCAGGAAGTGATCACTGACCCTGCACCTAGAAACTGACCATGTGATCATCACCTAAACCAGGGCATGTTCACTTACCCTGCACCTGGACACTGACCAGTTGAACATTACCTAACGCAGGACATGTACACTGTCCCTGCATCGGGAAACTGTATAAGAGAATGTCACCTAACGCAGGACATGTTCACTGACCCTGCATCGGGAAACTGAATAAGAGAATGTCACCTAACGCAGGACATGTTCACTGATCCAGCACCTGGAAACTGACCATGTGATCATCACCTAACCCAGGAGATGTTCACTGAACCAGCACCTGGAAACTTACCATCTGATTATCACCTAACCCAGGAAGTGTTCACTGACACTGCACCTAGAAACTGACCATGTGATCATCACCTAAACCAGGGCATGTTCACTTACCCTGCACCTGGAAACTGACCAGGTGAACATTACCTAACGCTGGACATGTTCACTGACCCTGCATCGGGAAACTGTATAAGAGAATGTCACCTAACGCAGGACATGTTCACTGATCCAGCACCTGGAAACTGACCATGTGATCATCACCGAACCCAGGAGATGTTCACTGCCCCAGCAATTTGAAACTGACCAGGTGAACATCACCGAACCCAGGACATGTTCAGTGACTCAGCACATGGAAATAAAACATGCGATCATCACCTAAACCCAGGACATGTTCACTGACCAAGCAACTGGAAACTGACCATGTGATCAGCACCTAACCCAGGACATGTTCACTGACCCAGCAAATGGAAACTAACCATGTGAACATCACCTAACCCAGGAAATGTTCACTGACACAGCACCAGGAAACTGCCCATGTGAACATTACCTAACCCAGGACATGTTCACTGACACAGCACCTGGAAACTGACCATGTGAACATTACCTAACCCAGGGCATGTTCACTGACCCAGCACCTGGAAACTGACCATGTGATCATCACCTAACCCAGGACATGTTCACTGACCCAGTACCTGGAAACTTACCAACTGATTATCACCTAACCCAGGAAGTGATCACTGACCCTGCACCTAGAAACTGACCATGTGATCATCACCTAAACCAGGGCATGTTCACTTACCCTGCACCTGGACACTGACCAGTTGAACATTACCTAACGCAGGACATGTTCACTGACCCTGCATCGGGAAACTGTATAAGAGAATGTCACCTAACGCAGGACATGTTCACTGACCCTGCATCGGGAAACTGAATAAGAGAATGTCACCTAACGCAGGACATGTTCACTGATCCAGCACCTGGAAACTGACCATGTGATCATCACCTAACCCAGGAGATGTTCACTGAACCAGCACCTGGAAACTGACCATGTGATCATCACCTAACCCAGGACATGTTCACTGAACCAGCAACTGGAAACTAGACATGTGATCATCACCTAACCCAGGACATGTTCACTTACCCAGCACATGGAAACTGACCAGGTGAACATCACCGAACCCAGGACATGTTCACTGACCCAGCACCTGGAAACTGACCAGGTGTACATCACCTAACCCTGGACATGTTCACTGACCCAGCACCTGGAAACTGACCAAGTGACCATCACCTAACCCAGTAGATGTTCACTGACCCAGCACCTGGAAACTGACCAATTGAACATCACCGAATCCAGGACATGTACACAGACCCAGCACCTGGAAATTGACCAGGTGAACATCACCTAACCCAGGACATGTTCACTGTCCCAGCACCTGGAAACTGACCAGGTGATCATCACCTAACCCAGGACAAGTTCATTGACCCTGCAACTGAAAACTGACAAAGTGAACATCACCTAACCCAGGACATGTTCACTGACACAGCACCTGGAAACTGACCAAGTGACCATCACCTAACCCAGTAGATGTTCACTGACCCAGCACCTGGAAACTGACCAAGTGAACATCACCAAACCCAGGACATGTTCACTGACCCAGCACCTGGAAACTGACCAGGTGATCATCACCTAACCAAGGACATGTTCACTGACACAGCACCTGGAACATTACCATGTGAACATCACCTAACCCAGGACATGTTCACTGACCCTGCACCTGTAAACTGACCAGGTGAGCATCACCTAACCCAGGACATGTTCACTGACCCAGCAAATGGAAACTAACCATGTGAACATCACCTAACACAGGAAATGTTCACTGACCCAGCACCAGGAAACTGCCCATGTGAACATCACCTAAACCAGGGCATGTTCACTTACCTTGCACCTGGACACTGACCAGTTGAACATTACCTAACGCAGGATATGTTCACTGACCCTGCATCGGGAAACTGTATAGGAGAATGTCACCTAACGCAGGACATGTTCACTGATCCAGCACCTGGAAACTGACCATGTGATCATCACCTAACCCAGGAGATGATCACTGTCCCAGCACCTTGAAACTGACCATGTGAACATCACCGAACCCAGGAGATGTTCACTGACCCAGCACCTGGAAATAAACCATGCGATCATCACCTAAACCCAGGACATGTTCACTGACCAAGCAACTGGAAACTGACCATGTGATCAGCACCTAACCCAGGACATATTTCACTGATCCAGCACATGAAAACTGACCAAGTGAACATCACCTAACCCAGGACATGTTCACTGACCCAGCACCTGTAAACTGACCAGGTGAGCATCACCTAACCCAGGACATGTTCACTGACCCAGCAAATGGAAACTAACCATGTGAACATCACCTAACCCAAGAAATGTTCACTGACCCAGCACCAGGAAACTGCCCATGTGAACATTACCTAACCCAGGACATGTTCACTGACACAGCACCTGGAAACTGACCATGTGAACATCAACTAACCCAGGGCATGTTCACTGACCCAGCACCTGGAAACTGACCATGTGATCATCACCTAACCCAGGACATGTTCACTGACCCAGTACCTGGAAACTTACCAACTGTTTATCACCTAACCCAGGAAGTGTTCACTGACCCTGCACCTGGAAACTGACCATGTGATCATCACCTAAACCAGGGCATGTTCACTTACCCTGCACCTGGAAACTGACCAGGTGATCATCACCTAACCCAGGACATGTTCACTGACCCAGCACCTGGAACCTTACCATGTGAACATCACCTAACCCAGGAAATGTTCACTGACCCAGCACCAGGAAACTGCCCATGTGAACATTACCTAACCCAGGACATGTTCACTGACACAGCACCTGGAAACTGACCATGTGAACATCACCTTACCCAGGGCATGTTCACTGACCCAGCACCTGGAAACTTACCATCTGATTATCACCTAACCCAGGAAGTGTTCACTGACCCTGCACCTAGAAACTGACCATGTGATCATCACCTAAACCAGGGCATGTTCACTTACCCTGCACCTGGAAACTGACCAGGTGAACATTACCTAACGCAGGACATGTTCACTGACCCTGCATCGGGAAACTGTATGAGAGAATGTCACCTAACGCAGGACATGTTCACTGATCCAGCACATGGAAACTGACCATGTGATCATCACCTAACCCAGGAGATGTTCACTGTCCCAGCACCTTGAAACTGACCATGTGAACATCACCGAACCCAGGAGATGTTCACTGACCCAGCACCTGGAAATAAACCATGCGATCATCACCTAAACCAAGGACATGTTCACTGACCAAGCAACTGGAAACTGACCATGTGATCAGCACCTAACCCAGGACATGTTCACTGACCCAGCACCTGAAAACTGACCAAGTGAACATCACCTAACCCAGGACACGTTCACTGACCCAGCACCTGGAAACTGACCAGGTGATCATCACCTAACCCAGGACATGTTCACTGACCCAGCACCTGGAACCTTACCATGTGAACATCACCTAACCCAGGAAATGTTCACTGACCCAGCACCAGGAAACTGCCCATGTGAACATTACCTAACCCAGGACATGTTCACTGACACAGCACCAGGAAACTGACCATGTGAACATCACCGAACCCAGGGCATGTTCACTGACCCAGCACCTGGAAACTGACCATGTGATCATCACCTAACCAAGGACATGTTCACTGACCCAGTACCTGGAAACTTACCATCTGATTATCACCTAACCCAGGAAGTGTTCACTGACCCTGCACCTAGAAACTGACCATGTGATCATCACATAAACCAGGGCATGTTCACTTCCCCTGCACCTGGAAACTGACGAGGTGAACATTACCTAACGCAGGACTTGTTCACTGACCCTGCATCGGGAAACTGTATAAGAGAATGTCACCTAATGCAGGACATGTTCACTGATCCAGCACCTAGAAACTGACCATGTGATCATCACCGAACCCAGGAGATGTTCACTGCCCCAGCACCTTGAAACTGACCAGGTGAACATCACCGAACCCAGGACATGTTCAATGACTCAGCACATGGAAATAAACCATGCGATCATCACCTAAACCCAGGACATGTTCACTGACCATGCAACTGGAAACTGACCATGTGATCAGCACCTAACCCAGGACATGTTCACTGACCCAGCAAATGGAAACTAACCATGTGAACATCACCTAACCCAGGAAATGTTCACTGACACAGCACCAGGAAATTGCCCATGTGAACATTACCTAACCCAGGACATGTTCACTGACACAGCACCTGGAAACTGACCATGTGAACATCACCTTACCCAGGGCATGTTCACTGACCCAGCACCTGGAAACTGACCATGTGATCATCACCTAACCCAGGACATGTTCACTGACCCAGTACCTGGAAACTTACCATCTGATTATCACCTAACCCAGGAGGTGTTTACTGACCCTGCACCTAGAAACTGACCATGTGATCATCACCTAAACCAGGGCATGTTCACTTACCCTGCACCTGGAAACTGACCAGGTGAACATTACCTAACGCAGGACATGTTCACTGACCCGGCATCGGGAAACTGTATAAGAGAATGTCACCTAACGCAGGACATGTTCACTGATAGAGCACCTGGGAACTGACCATGTGATCATCACCTAACCCAGGAGATGTTCACTGTCCCAGCACCTTGAAACTGACCAGGTGAACATCACCGAACCCAGGACATGTTCACTGACCCAGCACCTGGAAATAAACCATGCGATCATCACCTAAACCCAGGACATGTTCACTGACCCATGACCTGGAAACTGACCAGGTGAGCATCACCGAGCCCAGGACATGTTCACTGAACCAGCACCTGGAAACTGACCATGTGATCAGCACCTAACCCAGGACATGTTCACTATCACAGCACCTGGAAACTGACCATGTGATCATCACCTAACCCAGGACATGTTCACTGACCCATGACCTGGAAACTGACCAGGTGAGCATCACCTAACCCAGGACATGTTCACTGAACCAGCAACTGGAAACTGACCATGTGATCATCACCTAACCCAGGACATGTTCACTGACCCAGCACCTGGAAACAGACCAGGTGAGCATCACCTAACCCAGGACATGTTCACTGACACAGCACCTGGAAACTGACCATGTGAACATCACCTTACCCAGGGCATGTTCACTGACCCAGCACCTGGAAACTGACCATGTGATCATCACCTAACCCAGGACATGTTCACTGACCCAGTACCTGGAAACTTACCATCTGATTATCACCTAACCCAGGAAGTGTTCACTGACCCTGCACCTAGAAACTGACCATGTGATCATCACCTAAACCAGGGCATGTTCACTTACCCTGCACCTGGAAACTGACCAGGTGAACATTACCTAACGCAGGACATGTTCACTGACCCTGCATCGGGAAACTGTATAAGAGAATGTCACCTAACGCAGGACATGTTCACTGATAGAGCACCTGGGAACTGACCATGTGATCATCACCTAACCCAGGAGATGTTCACTGTCCCAGCACCTTGAAACTGACCAGGTGAACATCACCGAACCCAGGACATGTTCACTGACCCAGCAACTGGAAATAAACCATGCGATCATCACCTAAACCCAGGACATGTTCACTGACCCATGACCTGGAAACTGACCAGGTGAGCATCACCGAACCCAGGACATGTTCACTGAACCAGCACCTGGAAACTGACCATGTGATCAGCACCTAACTCAGGACATGTTCACTATCACAGCACCTGGAAACTGACCATGTGATCATCACCTAACCCAGGACATGTTCACTGACCCATGACCTGGAAACTGACCAGGTGAGCATCACCTAACCCAGGACATGTTCACTGAACCAGCAACTGGAAACTGAACATGTGATCATCACCTAACCCAGGACATGTTCACTGACCCAGCACCTGGAAACAGACCAGGTGAGCATCACCTAACCCAGGACATGTTCACTGACCCAGCCCCTGTAAACTGAGCATGTGATCATCACCTTACCCAGGACATATTCACTGAACCAGCACCTGGAAATTGACCAGGTGAACATCACCTAACCCAGGACATGTTCACTGACCCAGCACCTGGAAACTGACCAGGTGTGCGTCACCTAACCCAGGACATGTTCACTGACCCTGCACCTGGAAACTGACCAGGTGAACATAATCTAACGCAGGACATGTTCAATGACCTTGCATCGGGAAACTGAATAAGAGAATGTCACCTAACGAAGGACATGTTCACTGATCCAGCACCTGTAAATTGACCATGTGATCATCACCTAACCCAGGAGATGTTCACTGACCCAGCACCTGGAAACTGACCAGGTGAACATCACCGAACCCAGGACATGTTCACTGACCCAGCACCTGGAAACTGACCAGGTGAGCATCACCTAACAAAGGACATGTTCACTGACACTGCACCTGGAAACTGACCAGGTGAACATCACCTAACGCAGGACATGTTCACTGACCCTGCATCGGGAAACTGAATAAGAGAATGTCACCTAACGCAGGACATGTTCACTGATCCAGCACCTGGAAACTGACCATGTGATCATCACCTAACCCAGGAGATGTTCACTGACCCAGCACCAGGAAACTGACAAGGTGAACATCACCGAACACAGGACATGTTCACTGAACCAGCACCTGGAAACTGACCATGTGATCATCACCTAACCCAGGACATGTTCACTGACCCAGCACCTGGAAATTAAACATGTGATCATCACCTTACCCAGGATATGTTCACTGACCCAGCACATGGAAACTGACCAGGTGAACATCACCTAACGCAGGACATGTTCACTGACCCTGCATCGGGAAACTGAAAATGAGAATGTCACCTAACGCAGGACATGTTCACTGATCCAGCACCTGTCAACTGACCATGTGATCATCACCTAACCCAGGACATGTTCACTGACCCATGACCTGGAAACTGACCATGTGAGCATCATCGAACCCAGGACATGTTCACTGACCCAGCACCTGGAAACTGACCATGTGATCATCACCTAACCCAGGACATGTTCACTGACCCAGCACCTGTAAACTGACCAGGTGAGCATCACCTAACCCAGGACATGTTCACTGACCCAGCACCTGTAAACTGACCATGTGATCATCTCCGAACCCAGGACATATTCACTGAACCAGCACCTGGAAATTGACCAGGTGAACATCACCTAACCAAGGACATGTTCACTGACCCAGTACCAGGAACTGACCAGGTCAGCATCACCTAACCCAGGACATGTTCACTGACCCTGCACCTGGAAACTGACCAGGTGAACATCACCTAACGCAGGACATGTTCACTGATCCAGCACCTGGAAACTGACCGTGTGATCATCACCTAACCCAGGAGACGTTCAATGACACAGCACCTGGAAACTGACCAGGTGAGCATCACCTAACCCAGGACATGTTCACTGACCCAGCACCTGGAAACTGACCATGTGAACATCACCTAACCCAGGGCATGTTCACTGAAACTGCACCTGGAAACTGACCAGGTGAACATTACCTAACGCAGGACATGTTCACTGACCCTGCATCGGGAAACTGAAAAAGAGAATGTCACCTCACGCAGGACATGATCACTGATCCAGCACCTGGAAACTGACCATGTGATCATCACCTAACCCAGGAGATGTTCACTGACCCAGCACCTGGAAACTGACCAAGTGAACATCATCGAACCCAGGACATGTTCACTGAACCAGCACCTGGAAACTGACCATGTGATCATCACCTAACCCAGGACATGTTCACTGACCCAGCACCTGGAAACTGACCAGGTGAGCATCACCTAACCCAGGACATGTTCACTGACCCAGCACCTGTAAACTGACCAGTTGATCATCACCTAACCCAGGACATATTCACAGAACCAGCACCTGGAATTTGACCAGATGAACATCACCTAACCCAGGACATGTTCACTGACCCAGCACCTGGAAACTAACCATGTGATTGTCACCTAACCCAGGACATGTTCACTGACCCTGCACCTGGAAACTAGACATGCGATCATCACCTAACCCAGGATATGTTCACTGACCAGGCACCTGGAAACTGACCAGGTGTACATCACCTAACCCAGGACATGTTCACTGACCCAGCACCTGAAAACAGACCAAGAGAACATCACCTAATCCAGGACATGTTCACTGACCCAGCACCTGGAAACTGACCAGGTGAGCGTCACCTAACCCAGGACATGTTCACTGACCCTGCACCTGGAAACTGACCAGGTGAACATAATCTAACGCAGGACATGTTCAATGACCTTGCATCGGGAAACTGAATAAGAGAATGTCACCTAACGAAGGACATGTTCACTGATCCAGCACCTGTAAATTGACCATGTGATCATCACCTAACCCAGGAGATGTTCACTGACCCAGCACCTGGAAACTGACCAGGTGAACATCACCGAACCCAGGACATGTTCACTGACCCAGCACCTGGAAACTGACCAGGTGAGCATCACAGAACCCAGGACATGTTCACTGACACTGCACCTGGAAACTGACCAGGTGAACATCACCTAACGCAGGACATGTTCACTGACCCTGCATCGGGAAACTGAATAAGAGAATGTCACCTAACGCAGGACATGTTCACTGATCCAGCACCTGGAAACTGACCATGTCATCATCACCTAACCCAGGAGATGTTCACTGACCCAGCACCAGGAAACTGACAAGGTGAACATCACCGAACACAGGACATGTTCACTGAACCAGCACCTGGAAACTGACCATGTGATCATCACCTAACCCAGGACATGTTCACTGACCCAGCACCTGGAAATTAAACATGTGATCATCACCTTACCCAGGATATGTTCACTGACCCAGCACATGGAAACTGACCAGGTGAACATCACCTAACGCAGGACATGTTCACTGACCCTGCATCGGGAAACTGAAAATGAGAATGTCACCTAACGCAGGACATGTTCACTGATCCAGCACCTGTCAACTGACCATGTGATCATCACCTAACCCAGGACATGTTCACTGACCCATGACCTGGAAACTGACCATGTGAGCATCATCGAACCCAGGACATGTTCACTGACCCAGCACCTGGAAACTGACCATGTGATCATCACCTAACCCAGGACATGTTCACTGACCCAGCACCTGTAAACTGACCAGGTGAGCATCACCTAACCCAGGACATGTTCACTGACCCAGCACCTGTAAACTGACCATGTGATCATCCCCGAACCCAGGACATATTCACTGAACCAGCACCTGGAAATTGACCAGGTGAACATCACCTAACCAAGGACATGTTCACTGACCCAGTACCAGGAACTGACCAGGTCAGCATCACCTAACCCAGGACATGTTCACTGACCCTGCACCTGGAAACTGACCAGGTGAACATCACCTAACGCAGGACATGTTCACTGATCCAGCACCTGGATACTGACCGTGTGATCATCACCTAACCCAGGAGACGTTCAATGATACAGCACCTGGAAACTGACCAGGTGAGCATCACCTAACCCAGGACATGTTCACTGACCCGGCACCTGGAAACTGACCATGTGAACATCACCTAACCCAGGGCATGTTCACTGAAACTGCACCTGGAAACTGACCAGGTGAACATTACCTAACGCAGGACATGTTCACTGACCCTGCATCGGGAAACTGAAAAAGAGAATGTCACCTAACGCAGGACATGATCACTGATCCAGCACCTGGAAACTGACCATGTGATCATCACCTAACCCAGGAGATGTTCACTGACCCAGCACCTGGAAACTGACCAAGTGAACATCATCGAACCCAGGACATGTTCACTGAACCAGCACCTGGAAACTGACCATGTGATCATCACCTAACCCAGGACATGTTCACTGACCCAGCACCTGGAAACTGACCAGGTGAGCATCACCTAACCCAGGACATGTTCACTGACCCAGCACCTGTAAACTGACCAGTTGATCATCACCTAACCCAGGACATATTCACAGAACCAGCACCTGGAATTTGACCAGATGAACATCACCTAACCCAGGACATGTTCACTGACCCAGCACCTGGAAACTAACCATGTGATTGTCACCTAACCCAGGACATGTTCACTGACCCTGCACCTGGAAACTAGACATGTGATCATCACCTAACCCAGGATATGTTCACTGACCCAGCACCTGGAAACTGACCAGGTGTACATCACCTAACCCAGGACATGTTCACTGACCCAGCACCTGAAAACTGACCAAGAGAACATCACCTAATCCAGGACATGTTCACTGACCCAGCACCTGGAAACTGAACAGGTGAGCATCACCGAACACAGGACATGTTCACTGACCCACCACCTGGAAACTGACCAGGTGAACATCACCTAACCCAGGACATGTTCACTGACCCAGCACCTGGAATCTTACCATGTGAACATCACCTAACCCAGGACATGTTCACAGACCCAGCATCTGGAAACTGACCAGGTGAGCGTCACCTAACCCAGGACATGTTCACTGACCCTGCACCAGGAAACTGACCAGGTGAACATCACCTAACGCAGGACATGTTCAATGACCTTGCATCGTAAACTGAATAAGAGAATGTCACCTAACGAAGGACATGTTCACTGACACAGCACCTGGAAAATGACCATATGAACATCACCTAACCCAGGGCATGTTCACTGACCCAGCACCTGGAAACTGACCATGTGATCATCACCTAACCCAGGACATGTTCACTGACCCATGACCTGGAAACTGACCATGTGAGCATCATCTAACCCAGGACATGTTCACTGACCCAGCACCTGGAAACTGACCATGTGATCATCACCTAACCCAGGACATGTTCACTGACCCAGCACCTGGAAACTAACCATGTGATTGTCACCTAACCCAGGACATGTTCACTGACCCTGCACCTGGAAACTAGACATGTGATCATCACCTAACCCAGGATATGTTCACTGACCCAGCAACTGGAAACTGACCAGGTGTACATCACCTAACCCAGGACATGTTCACTGACCCAGCACCTGAAAACTGACCAAGAGAACATCACCTAATCCAGGACATGTTCACTGACCCAGCACCTGGAAACTGACCAGGTGAACATCACCGAACACAGGACATGTTCACTGACCCACCACCTGGAAACTGACCAGGTGAACATCAAGTAACCCAGGACATGTTCACTGACCCAGCACCTGGAAACTGACCAGGTAATCATCACCTTACCCAGGACATATTCACTGACCCTGCACCTGGAACCTTACCATGTGAACATCACCTAACCCAGGACATGTTCACTGACCCAGCACCTGGAAACTGACCAGGTGAGCGTCACCTAACCCAGGACATGTTCACTGACCCTGCACCTGGAAACTGACCAGGTGAACATCACCTAACGCAGGACATGTTCAATGACCTTGCATCGGGAAACTGTATAAGAGAATGTCACCTAACGAAGGACATGTTCACTGACACAGCACCTGGAAAATGACCATGTGAACATCACCTAACCCAGGGCATGTTCACTGACCCAGCACCTGGAAACTGACCATGTGATCATCACCTAACCCAGGACATATTCACTGACCCATGACCTGGAAACTGACCATGTGAGCATCATCTAACACAGGACATGTTCACTGACCCAGCACCTAGAAACTGACCATGTGATCATCACATAACCCAGGACATGTTCACTGACCCAGCACCTGTAAACTGACCAGGTGAGCATCACCTAACCCAGGACATGTTCACTGACCCAGCACCTGTAAACTGACCATGTGATCATCACCTAACTCAGGACATATTCACTGAACCAGCACCTGGAAATTGACCAGGTGATCATCACCTAACCAAGGACATGTTCACTGACCCAGTACCAGGAACTGACCAGGTGAGCATCACCTAACCCAGGACATGTTCACTGACCCAGCACCTGGAAACTGACCATGTGATCATCACCTAACCCAGGAGACGTTCACTGACACAGCACCTGGAAACTGACCAGGTGAGCATCACCTAACCCAGGACATTTTCACTGACCCAGCACCTGGAAACTGACCATGTGAACATCACCTAACCCAGGGCATGTTCACTGAAACTGCACCTGGAAACTGACCAGGTGAACATTACCTAACGAAGGACATGTTCACTGACCCTGCATCGGGAAACTGAAAAAGAGAATGTCACCTAACGCAGGACATGATCACTGATCCAGCACCTGGAAACTGACCATGTGATCATCACCTAACCCAGGAGATGTTCACTGACCCAGCACCTGGAAACTGACCAAGTGAACATCATCGAACCCAGGACATGTTCACTGAACCAGCACCTGGAAACTGACCATGTGATCATCACCTAACCCAGGACATGTTCACTGACCCAGCACCTGGAAACTGACCAGGTGAGCATCACCTAACCCAGGACATGTTCACTGACCCAGCACCTGTAAACTGACCATGTGATCATCACCTAACCCAGGGCATATTGACAGAACCAGCACCTGGAATTTGACCAGGTGAACATCACCTAACCCAGGACATGTTCACTGACCCAGCACCTGGAAACTAACCATGTGATTGTCACCTAACCCAGGACATGTTCACTGACCCTGCACCTGGAAACAAGACATGTGATCATCACCTAACCCAGGATATGTTCACTGACCCAGCACCTGGAAACTGACCAGGTGTACATAACCTAACCCAGGACATGTTCACTGACCCAGCACCTGAAAACTGACCAAGAGAACATCACCTAATCCAGGACATGTTCACTGACCCAGCACCTGGAAACTGACCAGGTGAACATCACCTAACCCAGGACATGTTCATTGACCCACCATCTGGAAACTGACCAGGTGAACATCACCTAACCCAGGACATGTTCACTGACCCAGCACCTGGAAACTGACCAGGTAATCATCACCTTACCCAGGACATGTTCACTGACCCAGCACCTGGAACCTTACCATGTGAACATCACCTAACCCAGGACATGTTCACTGACCCTGCAACTGTAAACTGACCAAGTGAACATCACCTAACCCAGGATATGTTCACTGACCCAGCACCTGGAAACTGACCAGGTGAACATCACCGAACCCAGGACATGTTCACTGACCCAGCACCTGGAAACTGACCATGTGATCATCACCTAACCCAGGACATATTCACTGAACCAGCACCTGGAAATTGACCAGGTGAACATCACCTAACCCAGGACATGTTCACTGGCCCAGTTCCTGGAAACTGACCAGGTGAGCATCACCTAACCCAGGACATGTTCACTGAACCTGCACCTGGAAACTGACCAGGTGAACATCACCTAACGCAAGACATGTTCACTGACACATGACCTGGTAACTGACCAGGTGAGCATCACCTAACCCAGGACATGTTCACTGAAACAGCACCTGGAAACTGACCATGAGATCATCACCTAACCCAGGACATGTTCACTGACCCAGCACCTGGAAACTGACCATGTGAGCATCACAGAACCCAGGACATGTTCACTGACCCTGCACCTGGAAACTGACCAGGTGAACATCACCTAACGCAGGACATGTTCACTGACCCTGCATCGGGAAACTGAATAAGAGAATGTCACCTAACGCAGGACATGTTCACTGATCCAGCACCTGGAAACTGACCATGTGATCATCACCTAACCCATGAAATGTTCACTGACCCAGCACCTGGAAACTGACCGGGTGAACATCACCGAACCCAGGACATGTTCACTGACCCAGCACCTGGAAACTGACCAGGTGAGCATCACCTAACCCAGGACATGTTCACTGACCGTGCACCTGGAAACTGACCATGTGAACATCACCTAACGCACGACATGTTCACTGACCCTGCATCGGGAAACTTAATAAGAGAATGTCACCTAACGCAGGACATGTTCACTGATCCAGCACCTGGAAACAGACCATGTGATCATCACCTAACCCAGGAGATATTCACTGATCCAGCACCTGGAAACTGACCAAATGAACATCACCGAACCCAGGACATGTTCACTGAACCAGCAGCTGGAAACTGACCATGTGATTATCACCTAACCCAGGACATGTTCACTGACCCAGCACCTGGAATCTGACCAGGTGAGCATCACCTAACCCAGGACATGTTCACTGACCCAGCACCTGTAAACCGACCATGTGATCATCACCTAACTCAGGACATATTCACTGAACCAGCACCTGGAAATTGACCAGGTGAACATCACCTATCCCAGGACATGTTCACTGACCCAGCACTTTGGAAACTAACCATGTGATTATCACCTAACCCAGGATATGTTCACTGACCCTGCACCTGGAAACTAGACATGTGATCATCACCTAACCCAGGTCATGTTCACTGACCCTGCACCTGAAAATTGACCAAGTGAACATCACCTAACCCAGGACCTGTTCACTGACCCAGTACCTGGAAACGGACCAATTGAACATCACCTAACCCAGGACATGTTCACTGACCCAGCACCTGGAAACTGACCAGGTGAACATCACCTAAACCCAGGACATGTTCACTGACCCTGCACCTGAAAACTGACCAAGTGAACATCACCTAACCCAGGACCTGTTCACTGACCCTGCACCTGGAAACTGACCAATTGAACATCACGTAACCCAGGACATGTTCACTGACCCAGCTCCTGTAAACTGTCCAGGGGAGCATCACCGAACCCAGGACCTGTTCACTGACCCTGCACCTGGAAACTGACCAATTGAACATCACGTAACCCAGGACATGTTCACTGACCCAGCTCCTGTAAACTGTCCAGGTGAGCATCACCTAACCCAGGACATCTTCACTGACCCTGCACCTGGAAACTGACCATGTGAACATCACCTAACGCAGGACATGTTCACTGATCCAGCACCTGGAAACAGACCATGTGATCATCACCTAACCCAGGAGATGTTCACTGACTCTGCACCTGCAAAGTGACCAAGTGAACATCACGAACCCAGGACATGTTCACTGAACCAGCACCTGGAAACTGACCATGTGATCATCACCTAACCCAGGACATGTTCACTGACCCAGCACCTGGAAACTGACCGGGTGAGCATCATCTAACCCAGGACATGTTCACTGAACCAGCACCTGTAAACTGACCATGTGATCATCACCTAACCCAGGACATATTCACTGAAACAGCACCTGGAAATTGACCAGGTGAACATCACCTAACCCAGGACATGTTCACTGACCCAGCACCTGGAAACTAACCATGTGATTATCACCTAACCCAGGACATGTTCACTGACCCTGCACCTGGAAACTAGACATGTGATTATCACCTAACCCAGGATATGTTCACTGACCCAGCACATGGAAACTGACTAGGTGAACATCACCGAACCCAGGACATGTTCACTGACCCAGCACATGGAAACTGACTAGGTGAACATCACCGAACCCAGGACATGTTCACTGACCCTGCACCTGCAAACTGACCAAGTGAACATCACCTAACCCAGGACATGTTCACTGACACAGCACCTGGAAACTGACCAATTGAACTTCACCTAACCCAGGACATGTTCACTGACCCAGCACCTGGAAACTGACCAGGTGAACATCACCTAACCCAGGACATGTTCACTGACCCTGCACCTGGAAACTGACCAGGTAATCATCACCTTACCCAGGACATGTTCACTGACCCATCACCTGGAACCTTACCATGTGAACTTCACCTAACCCAGGAAATGTTCACTGACCCAGCACCTGTAAACTGACCATGTGATCATCACCTAACCCAGGACATGTTCACTGACCCAGCACCTGGAATCTGACCAGGTGAGCATCACCTAACCCAGGACATGTTCACTGACCCAGCACCTGCAAACTGACCATGTGATCATCACCTAACCCAGGACATATTCACTGACCCAGCACCTGGAAATTGACCAGGTGAACATCACCTAACCCAGGACATGTTCACTGACCCAGTACCTGGAAACTGACCAGGTGAGCATCACCTAACCCAGGACATGTTCACCGACCCTGCACCTGGAAACTGACAAGGTGAACATCACCTAACGCAGGACATGTTCACTGACCCATGACCTGGAAACCGAACAGGTGAGCATCACCTAACCAAGGACATGTTCACTGAACCAGCAACTCGAAACTGACCATGTGATATTCACCTAACCCAGGACATTTTCACTGACCCAGCACCTGTAAACTAACCATGTGATTATCACCTAACCCAGGATATGTTCACTGACCCTGCACCTGGAAACTAGACATGTGATCATCACCTAACCCAGGATATGTTCACTGACCCAGCACATGGAAACTGACCAGGTGAACATCACCGAACCCAGGACATGTTCACTGACGCAGCACCTGGAAACTGACAGGTGAACATCACCTAACCCAGGACCTGTTCACTGACCCAGTACCTGGAAACTGACCAATTGCACATCACCTAACCCAGGACATGTTCACTCACCCAGCACCTGGAAACTGACCAGGTGAACATCACCGAACCCAGGACATGTTCACTGACCCAGCACCTGGAAACTGACCAGGTGTACATCACCTAAACCTAGGACATGTTCACTGACCCTGCACCTGAAATCTGACCAAGTGAACATCACCTAACCTAGGACCTGTTCACTGACACAGCACCTGGAAACTGACCAATTGAACATCATCTAACCCAGGACATGTTCACAGACCCAGCACCTGGAAACTGACCAGGTGAACATCACCTAACCCAGGACATGTTCACTGACCCAGCACCTGGAAACTGACCAGGTAATCATCACCTTACCCAGAACATGTTCACTGACCCAGCACCTGGAACCTTACCATGTGAACTTCACCTAACCCAGGACATGTTCACTGACCGTGCACCTGTAAACTGACCAGGTGAGCATCACCTAACCCAGGACATGTTCACTGACCCAGCACCTGGAAACTAACCATGTGAACATCACCTAAACCAGGAAATGTTCACTGACCCAACAACGGTAAATTGACCATGTGATCATCACCTAACCCTGGACATGTTCACAGACCCAGCAGCTGGAAACTGACCAGGTGAGCATCACCTAACCCAGGACATGTTCACTGACCCAGCACCTGTAAACTGACCATGTGATCATCACCTAACCCAGGACATATTCACTGAATCAGCACCTGGAAATTGACCAGGTGAACATCACCTAACCCAGGACATGTTCACTGACCCAGTACCTGGAAACTGACCAGGTGAGCGTCACCTAACCTGGGACATGTTCACTGACCCTGCACCTGGAAACTGACAAGGTGAACATCACCTAACGCAGGACATGTTCACTGACCCATGACCTGGAAACTGAACAGGTGAGCATCACCTAACCCAGGACATGTTCACTGAACCAGCAATTCGAAACTGACCATGTGATCTTCACCTAACCCAGGACATGTTCACTGACCCAGCACCTGGAAACTGACCATGTGATCATCACCTAACCAAGGACATATTCACTGAACCAGCTCCTGGAAATTGGCCAGGTGAACATCAATAACCTAGGACATGTTCACTGACCCAGTACCTGGAAACTGACCAGGTGAGCATCACCTAACCCAGGAAATGTTCACTGACCCTGCGCCTGGAATCTGACCAGGTGAACATCTCCTAACGCAGGACATGTGCACTGACCCTGCATCGGGAAACTGAATAAGAGAATGTCACCTAACGCAGGACATGTTCACTGATCCAGCACCTGGAAACTGACCATGTGATCTTCACCCAACCCAGGAGACGTTCACTGACCCAGCACCTGGAAACTGACCAGGTGAACATCACCGAACCCAGGACATGTTCACTGACCCAGCACCTGGAAACTGACCAGGTGAGCATCACCTAACCCAGGACATGTTCACTGACCCTGCACCTGGAAACTGACAATGTGAACATCACCTAACGCAGGACATGTTCACTGAACCAGCACCTGGAAACTGACCATGTGATTATCACCTAACCCAGGACATGTTCACTGACCCAGCACCTGGAAACTGAAAAGGTGAGCATCACCTAACCCAGGACATGTTCACTGACCCAGCACCTGTAAACTGACCAGGTGTGCATCACCTAACCCAGGACATGTTCACTGACCCAGCACCTGGAAACTGACCATTTGAACATCACCTAACCCAGGACATGTTCACTGACCCAGCACCTGGAAACTGACCAGGTAATCGTCACCTTACCCAGAACATGTTCACTGACCCAGCACCTGGAACCTTACCATGTGAACTTCACCTAACCGAGGACATGTTCACTGACCGTGCACCTGTAAACTGACCAGGTGAGCATCACCTAACCCAGGACATGTTCACTGACCCAGCACCTGGAAACTAACCATGTGAACATCACCTAAACCAGGAAATGTTCACTGACCCAGCAACGGTAAATTGACCATGTGATCATCACCTAACCCAGGACATGTTCACTGACACAGCAGTGGAAACTGACCAGGTGAGCATCACCTAACCCAGGACATGTTCACTGACCCAGCACCTGTAAACTGACCATGTGATCATCACCTAACCCAGGACATATTCACTGAATCAGCACCTGGAAATTGACCAGGTGAACATCACCTAACCCAGGACATGTTCACTGACCCAGTACCTGGAAACTGACCAGGTGAGCGTCACCTAACGTGGGACATGTTCACTGACCCTGCACCTGGAAACTGACAAGGTGAACATCACCTAACGCAGGACATGTTCACTGACCCATGACCTGGAAACTGAACAGGTGAGCATCACCTAACCCAGGACATGTTCACTGAACCAGCAACTCGAAACTGACCATGTGATCTTCACCTAACCCAGGACATGTTCACTGACCCAGCACCTGGAAACTGACCATGTGATCATCACCTAACCAAGGACATATTCACTGAACCAGCTCCTGGAAATTGACCAGGTGAACATCAATAACCCAGGACATGTTCACTGACCCAGTACCTGGAAACTGACCAAGTGAGCATCACCTAACCCAGGACATATTCACTGACCCTGCGCCTGGAATCTGACCAGGTGAACATCTCCTAACGCAGGACATGTGCACTGACCCTGCATCGGGAAACTGAATAAGAGAATGTCACCTAACGCAGGACATGTTCACTGATCCAGCACCTGGAAACTGACCATGTGATCGTCACCCAACCCAGGAGATGTTCACTGACCCAGCACCTGGAAACTGATGAGGTGAACATCACCGAACCCAGGACATGTTCACTGATCCAGCACCTGGAAACTGACCAGGTGAGCATCACCTAACCCAGGACATGTTCACTGACCCTGCACCTGGAAACTGACCATGTGAACATCACCTAACGCAGGACATGTTCACTGAACCAGCACCTGGAAACTGACCATGTGATCATCACCTAACCCAGGACATGTTCACTGACCCAGCACCTGGAAACTGAAAAGGTGAGCATCACCTAACCCAGGACATGTTCACTGACCCAGCACCTGTAAACTGACCAGGTGTGCATCACCTAACCCAGGACATGTTCTCTGACCCTGCACCTGGAAACTGACCATGTGAACATCACCTATCGCAGGACATGTTCACTGACCCTGCATCGGGAAACTGAATAAGAGAATGTCACCTAACGCAGGACATGTTCACTGATCCAGCACCTGTAAATTGACCATGTGATCATCACCTAACCCAGGAGATGTTCACTGACCCAGCACCTGGAAACTGACCAAGTGAACATCACCGAACCCAGGACATGTTCACTGAACCAGCACCTGGAAACTGACCATGTGATCATCACCTAACCCAGGACATGTTCACTGACCCAGCACCTGGAAACTGACCAGGTGAGCATCATCTAACCCAGGACATGTTCACTGACCCAGCACCTGTAAACTGACCATGTGATCATCACCTAACCCAGAAACATATTCACTGAACCAGCACCTGGAAATTGACAAGGTGAACATCACATAACCCAGGACATGTTCACTGACCCAGCACCTGGAAACTCACCATGTGATTATCACCTAACCCAGGACATGTTCACTGACCCTGCACCTGGAAACTAGACATGTGATCATCACCTAAACCAAGATATGTTCACTGACCCAGCACATGGAAACTGACCAGGTGAACATCACCGAAGCCAGGAGATGTTCACTGACCCAGCACCTGGAAACTGACCAGGTGTACATCACCTAACCAAGGACATGTTCACTGACCCTGCACCTGAAAACTGACCAAGTGAACATCACCTAACCCACGACATGTTCACTGACCCAGCACCTGGAAACTGACCAATTGAACATCACCTAACCCAGGACATGTTCACTGACCCAGCACCTGGAAACTGACCAGGTGAACATCACCTAACCCAGGACATGTTCACTGACCCAGCAACCGGAAACTCACCAGGTAATCATCACCTTCCCCAGGACATGTTCACTGACCCAGCACCTGGAACCTTATCATGTGAACATCACCTAACCCAGGACATGTTCACTGACCCTGCACCTGTAAACTGACCAGGTGAGCATCACCTAACCCAGGACATGTTCACTGACCCAGCACCTGGAAACTAATCATGTGAACATCACCTAATCCAGGAAATGTTCACTGACCCAGCACCTGTAAACTTACCATGTGATCATCACCTAACCCAGGACATGTTCACTGACCCAGCACCTGGAAACTGACCAGGTGAGCATCACCTAACCCAGGACATGTTCACTGACCCAGCACCTGTAAACTGACCATGTGATCATCACCTAACCCAGGACATATTCACTGAATCAGCACATGGAAATTGACCAGGTGAACATCACCTAACCCAGGACATATTCACTGACCCAGTACCTGGAAACTGACCAGGTGAGCATCAAAAAACCAAGGACATGTTCACTGACCCTGCACCTGGAAACTGACCAGGGGAACATCACCTAACGCAGGACTTGTTCACTGACCCATGACCTGGAAACTGAACAGGTGAGCATCACCTAACCCAGGACATGTTCACTGAACCAGCAACTCGAAACTGACCATGTGATCTTCACCTAACCCAGGACATGTTCACTGACCCAGCACCTGGAAACTGACCATGTGATCATCACCAAATCCAGGATATATTCACTGAAACAGCACCTGGAAATTTACCAGGTGAACATCACCTAACCTAGGACATGTTCACTGACCCAGTACCTGGAAACTGATTGGTGAGAATCACCTCACCCAGGACATGTTCACTGACCCTGCGCCTGGAATCTGACCAGGTGAACATAACCTAACGCAGGACATGTTCACTGACCCTGCATCGGGAAACTGAATAAGAGAATGTCACCTAACGCAGGACATGTTCACTGACCCAGCACCTGGAAACTGACCAGGTGAGCATCACCTCCCCCGGGACATGTTCACTGACACAGCACCTGGAAACTGACCGGGTGAGCATCACCTAACCCAGGACATGTTCACTGACCCTGCACCTGGAAACTGACCATGTGAACATCACCTAACGCAGGACATGTTCACTGACCCAGCACCTGGAAACTGACCAGGTGAGCATCACATACCCCAGGACATGTTCACTGACCCAGCACCTGGAAACTGACCAGGTGAGCATCACCTAACCCAGGACATGTTCACTGACCCTGCACCTGGAAACTGACCATGTGAACATCACCTAACGCAGGACATGTTCACTGACCCAGCACCTGGAAACTAACCATGTGATTATCACCTAACCCAGGACATGTTCACTGACCCTGCACCTGGAAACTAGACATGTGATCATCACCTAACCCAGGATATGTTCACTGACACAGCACATGGAAACTGACCAGTTCAACATCTCCGAACCCAGGACATGTTCACTGACCCAGCACCTGGAAACTGACCATGTGATCATCACCTAACCCAGGAGATGTTCACTGACCCAGCACCTGGAAACTGACCAAGTGAACATCACCGAACCCAGGACATGTTCACTGAACCAGCACCTGGAAACTGACCATGTGATCATCACCTAACCCAGGACATGTTCACTGACCCAGCACCTGGAAACTGACCAGGTGAGCATCATCTAACCCAGGACATGTTCACTGACCCAGCACCTGTAAACTGACCAGGTGATCATCACCTAACCCAGGACATATTCACTGAACCAGCACCTGGAAATTGACCAGGTGAACATCACCTAACACAGGACATGTTCACTGACCCAGCACCTGGAAACTAACCATGTGATTATCACCTAACCCAGGACATGTTCACTGACCCTGCACCTGGAAACTAGACATGTGATCATCACCTAACCCAGGATATGTTCACTGACCCAGCACATGGAAACTGACCAGGCGAACATCACCGAACCCAGGACCTGTTCACTGACCCAGCAGCTGGAAACGGACCAATTGAACATCACCTAACCCAGGACATGTTCACTGACCCAGCACCTGGAAACTGACCAGGTAATCATCACCTTACCCAGGACATGTTCACCGACACAGCACCTGGAAACATACTATGTGAACATCACCTAACCCAGGACATGTTCACTGACCCTGCACCTGTAAACTGACCAGGTGAGCATCACCTAACCCAGGACATGTTCACTGACCCAGCACCTGGAAACTAACCATGTGAACATCACCTAAACCAGGAAATGTTCACTGAACCAACACCTGTAAACTGACCAGGTGAGCATCACCTAACCCAGGTCATATTCACTGAATCAGCACCTGGAAATTGACCAGGTGAACATCACCTAACCCAGGACATGTTCACTGACCCAGTACCAGGAAACAGAGCAGGTGAGCATCACCTAACCCAGGACATGTTCACTGACCCTGCACCTGGAAACTGACCAGGTGAACATCACCTAACGCAGGAGATGTTCACTGACCCATGACCTGGAAACTGAAAAGGTGAGCGTCACCTAACCCAGGACATGTTCACTTAACCAGCAACTCGAAACTGACCATGTGATCTTCACCTAACCCAGGACATGTTCACTGACCCAGCACCTGGAAACTGACCATGTGATCATCACCTAACCCAGGACATATTCACTGAACCAGCACCTGGAAATTGACCAGGTGAACATCACCTAACCCAGGACATGTTCACTGACCCAGTACCTGGAAACTGACCAGGTGAGCATCACCTAACTCAGGACATGTTCACTGACCCTGCGCCTGGAATCTGACCAGGTGAACATCACCTAACGCAGGACATGTTCACTGACCCTGCATCGGGAAACTGAATAAGAGAATGTCACCTAACCCAGGACATGTTCACTGATTCAGCACCTGGAAACTGACCATGTGATCATCACCTAACCCAGGAGACGTTCACTGACCCAGCACCTTGAAACTGACCAGGTGAACATCACAGAACCCAGGACATGTTCACTGACCCAGCACCTGGAAACTGACCAGGTGAGCATCACCTAACCCAGGACATGTTCACTGACCCTGCACCTGGAAACTGACCATGTGAACATCACCTAACGCAGGACATGTTCACTGACCCTGCATCGGGAAACTGAATAAGAGAATGTCACCTAACGCAGGACATGTTCACTGATCCAGCACCTGGAAACAGATCATGTGATCATCACCTAACCCAGGAGATGTTCACTGACCCAGCACCTGGAAACTGACCATGTGAACATCACCGAACCCAGGACATGTTCACTGAACCAGCACCTGGAAACTGACCATGTGATCATCACCTAACCCAGGACATGTTCACTGACCCAGCACCTGTAAACTGACCAGGTGAGCATCACCTAACCCAGGACATTTTCACAGACCCAGCACCTGTAAACTGACCATTTGATCATCACCTAACCCAGGAGATATTCACTGAACCAGCACCTGGAAATTGACCAGATGTACATGACCTAACCCAGGACATGTTCACTGACCCAGCACCTGGAAACTAACCATGTGATTATCACCTAACCCAGGACATGTTCACTGAACCTGCACCTGGAAAATAGACATGTGATCATCACCTAACCCAGAATATGTTCACTGACCCAGCACATGGAAACTGACCAGTTGAACATCTCCGAACCCAGGACATGTTCACTGACCCAGCACCTGGAAACTGACCAGGTGCACATCACCTAACCCAGGACATATTCACTGACCCTGCACCTGAAAACTGACCAAGTGAACATCACCTAACCCAGGATATGTTCACTGACCCAGCACCTGGAAACTGACCAGGTGAACATCACCGAACCCAGGACATGTTCACTGACCCGGCACCTGGAAACTGACCAGGTGAGCATCACCTAACCCAGGACATGTTCACTGACCCTGCACCTGGAAACTGACCATGTGAACATCACCTAACGCAGGACATGTTCACTGACCCTGCATCGGGAAACTGAATAAGAGAATGTCACCTAACGCAGGACATGTTCACTGATCCAGCACCTGGAAACAGATCATGTGATCATCACCTAACCCAGGAGATGTTCACTGACCCAGCACCTGGAAACTGACCAGGTAATCATCACCTTACCCAGGACATGTTCACCGACACAGCACCTGGAAACATACTATGTGAACATCACCTAACCCAGGACATGTTCACTGACCCTGCACCTGTAAACTGACCAGGTGAGCATCACCTAACCCAGGACATGTTCACTGACCCAGCACCTGGAAACTAACCATGTGAACATCACCTAAACCAGGAAATGTTCACTGAACCAACACCTGTAAACTGACCAGGTGAGCATCACCTAACCCAGGTCATATTCACTGAATCAGCACCTGGAAATTGACCAGGTGAACATCACCTAACCCAGGACATGTTCACTGACCCAGTACCAGGAAACAGAGCAGGTGAGCATCACCTAACCCAGGACATGTTCACTGACCCTGCACCTGGAAACTGACCAGGTGAACATCACCTAACGCAGGAGATGTTCACTGACCCATGACCTGGAAACTGAAAAGGTGAGCGTCACCTAACCCAGGACATGTTCACTGAACCAGCAACTCGAAACTGACCATGTGATCTTCACCTAACCCAGGACATGTTCACTGACCCAGCACCTGGAAACTGACCATGTGATCATCACCTAACCCAGGACATATTCACTGAACCAGCACCTGGAAATTGACCAGGTGAACATCACCTAACCCAGGACATGTTCACTGACCCAGTACCTGGAAACTGACCAGGTGAGCATCACCTAACTCAGGACATGTTCACTGACCCTGCGCCTGGAATCTGACCAGGTGAACATCACCTAACGCAGGACATGTTCACTGACCCTGCATCGGGAAACTGAATAAGAGAATGTCACCTAACCCAGGACATGTTCACTGATCCAGCACCTGGAAACTGACCATGTGATCATCACCTAACCCAGGAGACGTTCACTGACCCAGCACCTTGAAACTGACCAGGTGAACATCACAGAACCCAGGACATGTTCACTGACCCAGCACCTGGAAACTGACCAGGTGAGCATCACCTAACCCAGGACATGTTCACTGACCCTGCACCTGGAAACTGACCATGTGAACATCACCTAACGCAGGACATGTTCACTGACCCTGCATCGGGAAACTGAATAAGAGAATGTCACCTAACGCAGGACATGTTCACTGATCCAGCACCTGGAAACAGATCATGTGATCATCACCTAACCCAGGAGATGTTCACTGACCCAGCACCTGGAAACTGACCATGTGAACATCACCGAACCCAGGACATGTTCACTGAACCAGCACCTGGAAACTGACCATGTGATCATCACCTAACCCAGGACATGTTCACTGACCCAGCACCTGTAAACTGACCAGGTGAGCATCACCTAACCCAGGACATTTTCACAGACCCAGCACCTGTAAACTGACCATTTGATCATCACCTAACCCAGGAGATATTCACTGAACCAGCACCTGGAAATTGACCAGATGTACATGACCTAACCCAGGACATGTTCACTGACCCAGCACCTGGAAACTAACCATGTGATTATCACCTAACCCAGGACATGTTCACTGAACCTGCACCTGGAAAATAGACATGTGATCATCACCTAACCCAGAATATGTTCACTGACCCAGCACATGGAAACTGACCAGTTGAACATCTCCGAACCCAGGACATGTTCACTGACCCAGCACCTGGAAACTGACCAGGTGCACATCACCTAACCCAGGACATATTCACTGACCCTGCACCTGAAAACTGACCAAGTGAACATCACCTAACCCAGGATATGTTCACTGACCCAGCACCTGGAAACTGACCAGGTGAACATCACCGAACCCAGGACATGTTCACTGACCCGGCACCTGGAAACTGACCAGGTGAGCATCACCAAACCCAGGACATGTTCACTGACCCTGCACCTGGAAACTGACCATGTGAACATCACCTAACGCAGGACATGTTCACTGACCCTGCATCGGGAAACTGAATAAGAGAATGTCACCTAACGCAGGACATGTTCACTGATCCAGCACCTGGAAACAGATCATGTGATCATCACCTAACCCAGGAGATGTTCACTGACCCAGCACCTGGAAACTGACCATGTGAACATCACCGAACCCAGGACATGTTCACTGAACCAGCACCTGGAAACTGACCATGTGATCATCACCTAACCCAGGACATGTTCACTGACCCAGCACCTGTAAACAGACCAGGTGAGCATCACCTAACCCAGGACATTTTCACTGACCCAGCACCTGTAAACTGACCATTTGATCATCACCTAACCCAGGACATATTCACTGAACCAGCACCTGGAAATTGACCAGATGTACATCACCTAACCCAGGACATGTTCACTGACCCAGCACCTGGAAACTAACCATGTGATTATCACCTAACCCAGGACATGTTCACTGAACCTGCACCTGGAAAATAGACATGTGACCATCACCTAACCCAGGATATGTTCACTGACCCAGCACATGGAAACTGACCAGTTGAACATCTCCGAACCCAGGACATGTTCACTGACCCAGCACCTGGAAACTGACCAGGTGTACATCACCTAACCCAGGACATGTTCACTGACCCTGCACCTGAAAACTGACCAAGTGAACATCACCTAACCCAGGATATGTTCACTGACCCAGCACCTGGAAACTGACCAAGTGAACATCACCTAACCCAGGACATGTTCACTGACCCAGCACCTGGAAACTGACCAGGAGAACATCACCTAACCCCGGACATGTTCACTGACCCAGCACCTGGAAACTGACCAGGTAATCATCACCTTACCCAGGACCTGTTCACTGACCCAGCACCTGGAACTTTACCATGTGAACATCACCTAACCCAGGACATGTTCACTGACCCTGCACCTGTAAACTGACCAGGTGAGCATCCCCTAACCCAGGTCATGTTCACTGACCCAGCACCTGGAAACTAACCATGTGAACATCACCTAAACCAGGAAATGTTCACTGACCCAGCACCAGGAAACTGCCCATGTGAACATCACCTAACCCAGGACATGTTCACTGATCCAGCACCTGGAAACTGACCAGGTGAACATCACCTAACCCATGGCATGTTCACTGACTCAGCACCCGGAAACTGACCATGTGATCATCACCTAACCCAGGACATGTTCACTGACCCTGCACTTGGAAAATAGACATGTGATCATCACCTAACCCAGGATATGTTCACTGACCCAGCACATGGAAACTGACAAGGTGAACATCTCCGAACCCAGGACATGTTCACTGACCCAGCACCTGGAAACTGACCAGGTGAGCATCACCTAACCCAGGACATGTTCACTGACCCTGCACCTGGAAACTGACCAGGTGAACATCACCTAACGCAGGAGATGTTCACTGACCCATGACCTGGAAACTGAACAGGTGAGCGTCACCTAACCCAGGACATGTTCACTGAACCAGCAACTCGAAGCTGACCATGTGATCTTCACCTAACCCAGGACATGTTCACTGACCCAGCACCTGGAAACTGACCATGTGATCATCACCTAACCCAGGACATATTCACTGAACCAGCACCTTGAAATTGACAAGGAGAACATCACCTAACCCAGGACATGTTCACTGACCCAGTACCTGGAAACTGACCAGGTGAGCATCACCTAACTCAGGACATGTTCACTGACCCTGCGCCTGGAATCTGACCAGGTGAACATCACCTAACGCAGGACATGTTCACTGACCCTGCATCGGGAAACTGAATAAGAGAATGTCACCTAACCCAGGACATGTTCACTGATCCAGCACCTGGAAACTGACCATGTGATCATCACCTAACCCAGGAGACGTTCACTGACCCAGCACCTTGAAACTGACCAGGTGAACATCACCGAACCCAGGACATGTTCACTGACCCAGCACCTGGAAACTGACCAGGTGAGCATCACCTAACCCAGGACATGTTCACTGACACTGCACCTGGAAACTGACCATGTGAACATCACCTAACGCAGGACATGTTCACTGACCCGACATCGGGAAACTGAATAAGACAATGTCACCTAACGCAGGACATGTTCACTGATCCAGCACATGGAAACAGATCATGTGATCATCACCTAACCCAGGAGATGTTCACTGACCCAGCACCTGGAAACTGACCATGTGAACAGCACCGAACCCAGGACATGTTCACTGAACCAGCACCTGGAAACTGACCATGTGATCATCACCTAACCCAGGACATGTTCACTGACACAGCACCTGTAAACTGACCAGGTGAGCATCACCTAACCCAGGACATTTTCACAGACCCAGCACCTGTAAACTGACCATTTGATCATCACCTAACCCAGTAGATATTCACTGAACCAGCACCTGGAAATTGACCAGATGTACATCACCTAACCCAGGACATGTTCACTGACCCAGCACCTGGAAACTAACCATGTGATTATCACCTAACCCAGGACATGTTCACTGAACCTGCACCTGGAAAATAGACATGTGATCATCACCTAACCCAGGATATGTTCACTGACCCAGCACATGGAAACTGACCAGTTGAACATTTCCGAACCCAGGACATGTTCACTGACCCAGCACCTGGAAACTGACCAGGTGTACATCACCTAACCCAGGACATGTTCACTGACCCTGCACCTGAAAACTGACCAAGTGAACATCACCTAACCCAGGATATGTTCACTGACCCAGCACCTGGAAACTGACCAGGTGAGCATCACCTAACCCAGGACATGTTCACTGACCCTGCACCTGGAAACTGACCATGTGAACATCACCTAACGCAGGACATGTTCTCTGACCCTGCATCGGGAAACTGAATAAGAGAATGTCACCTAACGCAGGACTTGTTCACTGATCCAGCACCTGGAAACAGATCATGTGATCATCACCTTACCCAGGACATGTTCACTGACCCAGCACCTGGAACTTTACCATGTGAACATCACCTAACCCAGGACATGTTCACTGACCCTGCACCTGTAAACTGACCAGGTGAGCATCACCTAACCCAGGACATGTTCACTGACCCAGCACCTGGAAACTAACCATGTGAACATCACCTAAACCAGGAAATGTTCACTGACCCAGCACCAGGAAACTGCCCATGTGAACATCACCTAACCCAGGACATGTTCACTGATCCAGCACCTGGAAACTGACCAGCTGAACATCACCTAACCCAGGGCATGTTCACTGACTCAGCACCTGGAAACTGACCAGGTGAACATCACCGAACCCAGAACATGTTCACTGACCCAGCACCTGGAAACTGACCATGTGCACATCACCTAATCCACGACATGTTCACTGACCTAGCACCTGGAATCTGACCAGGTGATCATCACCTAACCCAGGACATGTTAACTGACCCAGCTCCTGGAAACTGACCAGGTGAACATCACCTAACCCAGGACATGTTCACTGACCCAGCACCTGGAAACTGACCAGGTGATCATCACCTTACCCAGGACATGTTCACTGACCCTGCACCTGTAAACTGACCAGGTGAGCATCACCTAAACCAGGACATGTTCACTGACCCAGCACCTGGAAGCTGACCATGTGATCATCACCTAACGCAGGACATGTTCACTGACCCTGCACCTGTAAACTGACCAAGTTACCATTTCTGATCTCAACACTCAAACTGTTCCATTACTAAATAACTGAACCAGAAACCTTCAAGAGAGCCATCGCCCAAAAATGATGTCAATGCACGGCCTGAGTGAATGATTGTAACTTATGTTGCAGAGTCAAAGAGTAATCTCGTCTGGTAAAACGTTCAGATGGATTAAATAGTAAATCTTTGGAGCACGAGATTTCAACACTGACATCACTAAACAGATGCCTGTGAAAGATACAACTCCACACAAAGGGGTTTAATGCTCAGACAGCTGGAGAGGAGCTGTGATACAAGGGGAGATATATTTATATAGTGGCACATTGTCCAGAAACACTCACTGACCTGCCAGAATCATTTTCAATCCACATATCAACAGAACCTCCTCGCATTTTCTGTGAGAAATTCTGTCTTTGTTCCAACTTTTAAAAGTAAATGATTAGTTCATTACAAGCCGCTTTTACACAAAAGAAAATTGTGCCGAGTATCTCAGGTTCCATGATCCAATTAGTGCCGCTACGTTGAACTCCGGAGTTCCACCCATAATTACCACTCATTGTTAGAATTGAACAGAACATTTTAAATTGAGATTTGAAGGAGGGACACTCAGGGCAATCTAATAATACAATCCCTGTCACTGTCACTTCAATCACCAAACTGCCTGATTGGACAATGAGATGCAGATCACACAGAGACAGGTAAACTTACCTGTTTAATTGCACGGGTCTGGCTCAATAATGATGATTCAATTCGCGGCAGTGGACAATAAATTTTGCTTTTCAAAATATGTTTTTTTTAGGAGTAATGTCTGAGGAAATCCGGAATAAGGTGGGTGAGCTTGCAGCATGGGTTGGTACCTGGGATCCTGATGTTGTGGCCATTTCAGAGACATGGGTAGAGCAGGGGCAGGAATGGATGTTGCAGGTTCCGGGATTTAGATGTTTCAGTAAGAAAAGAGAAGAGGGTAAAAGAGGGGGTGGGTGTGGCATTGTTAATCAAGGAAAGTATTACAGCAGCAGAAAGGACGTTTGAGGACTCGTCTACTGAGGTAGTATGGGCCGAGGTTAGAAACAGGAGAGGAGAGGTCACCCTGTTGGGAGTTTTCTATAGACCTCCGAATAGTTCCAGAGATGTAGAGGAAAGGATAGCGAAGATGATTCTCGACAGGAGCGAGAGTAACAGGGTAGTGGTTATGGGGGACTTTAACTTTCCAAATATTGACTGGAAATACAATAGTTCGAGTACTTTAGATGGGTCTGTTTTTGTCCAGTGTGTGCAGGAGGGTTTTCTGACACAGTATGTGGACAGGCCAACCAGGGGCGATGCCACATTGGATTTGGTACTGGGTAATGAACCCGGCCAGGTGTTAGATTTAGATGTAGGTGAGCACTTTGGCGATAGTGATCACAATTCGGTTAGGTTTACCTTAGCGATGGGCAGGGACAGGTATATACCGCAGGGCAAGAATTATAGCTGGGGGAAAGGAAATTATGATGCGATTAGGCAAGATTTAGGATGTGTAGGATGGGGAAGGAAACTGCAGGGGATGGGCACAAACGAAATGTGGAGCTTATTCAAGGAGCAGCTAATGAGTGTCCTTGATAAGTATGTACCTGTCAGGCAGGGAGGAAGTTGTCGAGCGAGGGAGCCGTGGTTTACTCAAGAAGTTGAAGCGCTTGTCAAGAGGAAGAGGGCGGCTAATGTTAGGATGAGACGTGAAGGCTCAGTTAGGGCGCTTGAGAGTTACAAGCTAGCCAGGAAGGATCTAAATGGAGGGCTAAGAAGAGCAAGGAGAGGACACGAGAAGTCATTGGCGGATAGGATCAAAGAAAACCCTAAGGCTTTCTATAGGTATATCAGGAATGAAAGAATGATAAGAGTTAGAACAGGGCCAATCAAGGATAGTAGTGGGAAGTTGTGTGCGGAATCAGAGGAGATAGGGGAAGCGTTAAATGAATATTTTTCGTCAGTATTTACAGTAGAGAAAGAAAATGTTAGCAATTTTGGAAAGAGTGAAAATAGATAAGTCCCCTGGGCCAGATGGGATTTATCCTAGGATTCTCTGGGAAGCCAGGGAGGAGATTGCAGAGCCGTTGTTGTTGATCTTTATGTCGTCATGTCGACAGGAATAGTGCCGGAGGACTGGAGGATAGCAAATGTTGTCCCCTTGTTCAAGAAGGGGAGTAGAGACAGCTCTGGTAATTATAGACCTGTGAGCCTTACTTCGGTTGTGGGTAAAATGTTGGAAAGGGTTATAAGAGATAGGATTTATAATCATCTTGAAAAGAATAAGTTCATTTGCGATAGTCAGCACGGTTTTGTGAAAGGTAGGTCGTGCCTCACAAACCTTATTGAGTTTTACGAGAAGGTGACCAAACAGGTGGATGAGGGTAAAGCCGTGGATGTGGTGTATATGGATTTCAGTAAGGAGTTTGATAAGGTTCCCCACGGTAGGCTATTGCAGAAAATACGGAAGTATGGGGTTGAAGGTGATTTGGAGCTTCGGATCAGAAATTGGCTAGCTGAAAGAAGACAGAGGGTGGTGGTTGATGGCAAATGTTCATCCTGGAGTTTAGTTACTACTGGTGTACCGCAAGGTGCTGTTTTGGGGCCACTGCTGTTTGTCATTTTTATAAATGACCTGGATGAGGGTGTAGAAGGGTGGGTTAGTAAATTTGCGGATGACACGAAGGTCGGTGGAGTTGTGGATAGTGTCGAAGGGTGTTGTCGGGTACAGAGGGACATAGATAGGCTGCAGAGCTGGGCTGTGAGATGGCAAATGGAGTTTAATGCGGAGAAGTGTGAGGTGATTCACTTTGGAAGGAGTAACAGCAATGCAGAGTATTGGGCTAATGGGAAGATTCTTGGTAGTGTAGATGAGCAGAGAGATCTTGGTGTCCAGGTACATAAATCCCTGAAAGTTGCTACCCAGGTTAATAGGGCTGTTAAGAAGGCATATGGTGTGCTAGCTTTTATTAGTAGGGGGATCGAGTTTCGGAGCCACGAGGTCATGATGCAGCTGTACAAAACTCTGGTGAGGCCGCACCTTGAGTATTGCGTGCAGTTCTGGTCACCGCATTATAGGAAGGATGTGGAAGCTTTGGAAAGGGTGCAGAGGAGATTTACTAGGATGTTGCCTGGTATGGAAGGAAGGTCTTACGAGGAAAGGCTGAGGGACTTGAGGTTGTTTTCGTTCGAGAGAAGGAGGAGGAGAGGTGACTTAATAGAGACATACAAGATAATCAGAGGGTTAGATAGTGTGGATAGTGAGAGTCTTTTTCCTCAGATGATGATGGCAAACACGAGGGGACATAGCTTTAAGTTGAGGGGTGAAAGATATAGGACAGATGTCAGAGGTAGTTTCTTTACGCAGAGAGTAGTAGGGGCGTGGAACGCCCTGCCTGCAACAGTAGTAGACTCGCCAACTTTAAGGGCATTTAAGTGGTCATTGGATAGACATATGGATGAAAATGGAATAGTGTAGGTCAGATGGTCGGCGCAACATCGAGGGCCGAAGGGCCTGTACTGCGCTGTAATGTTCTAATGTTCTAAAAAAAAAAATGAGAACTTATTCCAAGCTCAGTCTTTACTGAGCTGAAGAATGGACAATGATTTATACCTAGGATTGCTGGAGCAGTACCACACACAGAGAGAATACAGATTCTCACCTGTTTCCCACAGTTTGAAGAGATCCCACAAATCACAGGAATGGAAATCACATCACAACATTTAGAACAGAAAATACTGGATATTCTCATCAGGTCAGGCAGTATTTGTGGAGAGAGAAACAGAGTTAATGTTTCAGATCTGTGACCCTTCATCAGAACTGAGAAAAGTTAGAAATGTAATATGTTTTGAGCAAGTGAAAGGTGGGAGGATGGAAAGAAGAACAAAAGAGACAGTCTGTGATAGGGTGGAAGATGTGAAACATCACAATGAATATGGGACTGTCGATAAACTGCCTCTGGAGAAGTCTCTGCTCTGAATTATGAGGGAGTTTCCATAAAGCACAGTTAGAAAAATCACCATTGAACAAAAGGAGAACATCCTTTCAATAGAGAATTATTCATCCTTTCAAATAATCAGGGACTGTCCACAATTTTTCTTTGTAGAAATCTCCATCCAAATATAGAGTGCTCCCATAAATCACCTTTGGAGAAATAATCATTAAAAATAAGGGATAGTTTATAAAGTTCCTTCAGATTAATCTGCATCAAATAAAACAGAACTGTCTATAGAGAGTCTGAGGGACCTGAAATTCAAAATACTAAGGCACGATCCTTAAACCAGCTTCAGGAAATCAATATCCCGGACAATAACAGACTGTGCATAATGCACCTACAAGGGACAATTTACAAAATAAAAGACCATCTATAAATAACCTTCAGTGAATTCTCTGGAAATGTAATAAAGTACTATCTGGGAATCACCTTCAGGGAATTCAGCAAACCCCACTCTTACCTTTTAATGGTCTTTTAGCTTTGTCTCTTATTCTCAGACCTCCCATAACTCCCTGCATTTCAACCATCGACTGTGGGTATTCTTGTGGTTGAATATAAATAACATGGAATTTGTAAATTCTCTTAACATATTGTGTTGCATGCTATTAATATCAGAAAGTGAGATTATTTTAACGATCCGTGTGATTCATTTTGATTTTATGTATTTGTTCAAATTAAACATCACAAAATCCACACAATAAGCGTTGCTGAGATTTAACACAGAGAACAGGGTCGGAGATTTGAGAAGTTAAACTGTTGGGCAATGCCTTTGTGCAGCTGTGATGACTGGTGGTTACGGTGTTGGACTGGAAATCCTCCGGGGTTTCTCTGTCCAAGTTTGAACCTGGATCACAGCGGATTCGTCAAGTCTCAGGTTCAATGTTTGTAACAATTTTTATCATCTTTCTCCTCAGGAAGGATGTTAGTCATTTCAATAATGCTTTTAAAGATATTTGGCTCAGAAACCTGGATTACATCCCGACTAAAGTAGATGAGTCTGTTGTAAAGCATTAATTCAGCAAAGGTCCTGATTAATTATACAAGTGTTCTACAGCCTGTCTGGAAAGCTACAGATAATGAGGCCTCCAGAGACTGTGGAAACTGTTGTAAACACCAGCTGCTGTCTGGTAGAATCAGTCTGCAAAACCACAGGGCAGAGATAATGGGAAATCACTGGAAGGCTTGTGTTTGCCAGCCATTGAAAACTGCATCAGAGAACACAGTCCACAAGACAGTCCAGGAGACAGAGGAATGGGAAGGGGGCCTCAAAGGGAGTCAAAGAAAGCACTGAAGAGAAAATCCACAAATAATGAAATTCTCCATCTCCAGAAACAGAAGAATTGACCATTCCGAGTTTCCAGTTACACCACAGACTGAATGTTTGTTTGAATCACCATCTGTATGCTGTAGGTCAGTTGGTAGGACACTCGCCTCTGAGTTAGAAGATTCAAACCCTCGGACAATGTTATTCATTTCAAAGAAATCACCTTTCATTCCTCTAAACTCCAGAGAACATAAGCCCATTCTACTCTATGTCTGCTCAGAGAACAGCCCTGTAATCCCAGGAATCAATCGAATGAACCTTTATTTCTCTCGCTCGAAGGAAGGTACATCCTTCCTTAGGTAAGGAGACCAACACTGTACACAGTATTTCAGTTGTGGTTTCAGCAAAGGCCTGTACATTTGCAGCAAGACTGCCTGGTTTCAGGAATCGCAAGGGAAAATTTCAACTCAAAAAACAATGATAGCAAACTGAGAAGTGTAGTTAATACTGAGATAAACTGTCATAAAATACATGAAAACACTCATGAACATGCAAAATGGATGTGTGAGCAGCAAATTAATTTGAATCTTGCTAAGTGTGAGGTGGTGAATTTTGGTAGGAGGAATATGGCGGGTGACAATTCCTTGGAAAATCCGACTCTAAATTGAATGGAGGAGCAAAAGGATCTAGTGGTAGAAATAGACAAACCATTAAAAGTACCAAAACAGAAAAACAAAGACTAAAATACAAACAAAGTAGGAGGATGATACCAGAACGGAGAGGTTATAACTATGGTGAACATTTGAACAGGCTGGTGTGACTATCTTTATGAAAGGACAAGGCTGAGAGCTGATCTAATAGAGGGACTGAACATTGTGAAGTGCTTTGATAAGATAAAGGTGTAGAAGATGTTTCCACTTGTGAGCATGGGAGGTCTAACACCAGGTGTAATAAACAAAAGAGGAACATGGATATATCCAATCAGGAATCCAGCAGAAACTTATTTCCCAATATAATAGTTAGAATGTGGAACTTGCTAGCATTCTGTTTTGTGATATTTAGACAACTTGCTATTCAATCTGCTACTTGCCCCTGTTTGGAATATGTGTTGAAGTGAATAACACAGATGGATTTAAAGGGAAGCTGAATAAACACATGATGGAGAAATGAAAGCAAAGATATTATGATAGTCATCGAGTCATACAGCATAGAAACAGGCCCTTCGGCCCACCGCGTCCATGCCGACCCTAATGCCTATCTATACTAATCCCTCCTGCCTGCATTAATTCCATACCCCTCTATGCCTTGCTCATTCAAGGACCTGTCCAGATGCCTCTTCAATGTTGCTACTGTTTTTGCCTCCACCACCTCCTCAGGCAGCTCATTCCAGATACCCACTATTCTTTGTGTGAAAAATTTACCCCTTTGATCCCCTTTAAACCTCTTCCCTCTCACCTTAATTCTATGCCCTCTAGTTTTAGTCACCCCTACCATGGGAAACAGACTCAGACTATCTACCCTATCTATGGCTCTCAGAATGTTATATACCTCTATCATGTCTCCTCTCAGCCTCCTTCGCTCCAGGGAAAACAGGCCCAGCCTATCCAATCTCTCTTTATAACTCAAGTCCTCCAAACCAGGCAACATCCTGGTGAATCTTTTCTGCACCCTCTCTATCTTAATCACATCTTTCCTGTAGTGCAGCGACCGGAACGGTACACAGTACTCCAAATGCAGCCGAAACAACGTTATGTACAACTGTAACATGACGTCCCAACGCTTGTACTCAATGCCTCGGCCGATGAAGGCAAGCATGCCATATGCGTTCTTCACAGTATATAGACAGTAAATGGAAAAGTCCTGGGGAAAATTGATGTGCAGAGAGATTTGGGTGTTCAGGTCCATTGTTCCCTGAAGGTGGCAACGCAGGTCAATCGAGTGGTCATGAAGGCATACGGCATGCTTTCCTTCATCGGACGGGGTATTGAGTACAAGGGTTGGCAGGATATGTTACAGTTGTTTAAGACTTTGGTTCGGCCACATTGGGAATACTGCGTGCAGTTCTGGTCGCCACATTACTAAATGGATGTAGATGCTTTGGAGAGGGTGCAGAGGAGGTTCACCAGGATGTTGCCTGGTATGGAGGGCGCTAGCTATGAAGAGAGGTTGAGTAGATTAGGATTATTTTCATTAGAAAGACGGAGGTTGAGGGGAGACCTGATTGTGGTGTACAAAATCATTAGAGGTACAGACAGGGTGGATAGCAAGAAGCTTTTTCCCAGAGTGAGGGATTCAATTACTAGGGGTCACGAGTTCAAAGTGAGAGGGGAAAAGTTTAGGGGGGATATGCGTGGAAAGTTCTTTACGCAGAGGGTGGTGTGTGTCTGGAATGCATTGCCAGCGGAGGTGGTAGACTCGGGCACGATAGCGTCTTTTAAGATGTATCTAGACAGATACATGAATGGGCAGGAAGCAAAGAGATACAGACCCTTAGAAAATAGGCGTCATGTTTAGATAGAGGATCTGGATCGGCTCAGGCTTGGAGGGCTGAAGGGACTGTTCCTGTGCTGTAATTTTCTTTGTTCTTTGTTCACCACCCTGTCTACCTGTGATAGTGCATGATGTAGTAGAGTGGGAGGAGGATCGTGTGCAGCATAAACACTGGCATGAAACACCTGGGCCGAATGGCCTGGTTCTGTACTGTAAATTCTATGTAACATTAAAGGTAGAGCTAGGTTGTTCAGGAGTGATGTCAGGAAACACTTCTTCACATCGAGGTTAGTGGAATTGTGAACTTCACAACTCCTAATAAGATGCTAAGGTTATCAGGCAGAGCTATTAACGGATATGGAACCAACGTGGGTAAATGAAGTTCTGATATCGACCAGCCATGATCTAAATGAATGATGGAACAGGTTTGAGGGGCTGAATGGCCTCCTCCTGATCCTGTGTTAACTGAAATTTGCTTGGAGTTCTGTTAGAAATGCAGTAGAGCTCCTCTCACTGTCACATCCTCTAAATCTGTATCACAGATTTTCATCAACATGAGATCCTTTCTGTTTCAAAAGCAAATTACTGTGGATCTTGGAAATCTGAAATGGAAGCAGAAAATGCTGGATACACTCAGCTGGTCAGACAGCATCTGTGGAAAGAGTTCTGATGAAGGGGTTGTGATGAAATGTTACTGACCTGAAGTGTTAACTCTGTTTCTCTCTCCACAGATACTCTCTGACCGACTGAGTGTTCCCAACATTTTCTGTTCCAACTCTTTAACTAGTTCTGGGCATCCACTGTGCTGATCCTTTACTCAACCACACGGTCTGTGGTGGTGAGGATTCACCGCTCTAATCTCCTCGGTACAGGTTCAGTGCTGGTCTGGGAAATATTAAATTAAATCTTAATAAATAAATTACACTAAACTAATCAAACTCTGTGAAAGGTGAATAATTGTAATCTCCATTGGTGATGGATAACTTTCTGTTTCAGACTGACAGTAACACATGGTAACTGAGTAACACTGAAACTGGAATAAGATTCTGTGTTTTGTATGTGATGATCTTTCAGTCATTCTCATTTTACAGACTGGATTGTAAGTCTCTGCTTAATAAATGTTCAGTGTTTATCACACCAGGAATCTGGTGCAGCCGTTGTTAAATTTAACAGGGTAGACTGGTTGTCCCCTCCTTTAAACAATAGAGAAGAGATTCGCCCTGGATGTTTATCTGGAACAAGTTCCAAAATAATGTTTCTGTCTGGGAATCTTTCATGTGTGAGGTGGATGTGATAACCACTAGACTGTGGAAACCTCTGCTTCCTTCATCGACCACGATTCAGAAGGATGTGTTGATGGAAAAGCTGAATGGAGAGACTGTCCCCAAGTCCCAGTGAGCCGCACTGACCCCGAGCTGCAGATCAAATCATATTAACCTCAATCTCCATCAGCGAGATGCTGCAGAGAGATAAGTGTCCCGAATCAGGGGGAGATTTTCTGATACTGCTGGTGAATTTCATTTATATCAAACACGCCTTGTTTCAGAGCTGGGAATCACCAGTCAGTTTGAGTCTATTGGAAAGTCCAGTGAATGTCTTTGTATTGCTGGCTTATCTCTCTCTGCTCCAATCAGCAAATAACTGATTGTAACACGGAGGTTTAGAGAGTGTCTCACAGTCAACTCTCTGTCCAAACCAAACTCCCACATCCCACATCCCAGCATTAGAATTGCTGCTTCCTGGAGGCGGAGGGAGGCCGATTCCCATTGGATTGGATATTAACATTCAGCATCTTATCCTGATAAAGTCACCAGCACAGAAGGAGACCATTGTGTGTTTATTCTCAGGCTGCTGAGATGTCTCCTCTCCTTTTCCAGATCCTGACTGCAGAGATCTCTCCTGTTAAATATGAACAAAATGCAATGTGTGTTTGCAGCTGTTTCTGTTTCAGTTTTATCACAGTCATAGGAACATGAAAATAGCAGGAGGCCATTCTGCCCCTCGAATCTGTTCCACAGTTCAGTTAGACCCTGGTTCATGTCTATGTTAACTTGATCTACCTGCCATGACTCTACAAACCATCATACCCTGGCTGAATAAAAATCTATCAATCCCAGTTCTGAAATTGTCAATTCACCCTCAGCTTCATCCGCTTGTTTTGAGGTGAGAATGTATGAAACGGTGTCTCAAAAATACCCCAATTAAGGAAAGGACCATCACCTTGAAACACAGTGAAAGTACATCTGGGGGTGAAATTTACCAGCCTTTCGACATCGTGGGTCGTGTCGGGGGTTGGGAGGGGGGTGTAAAAAGCTTGTGGAAGAGGCCCGCCTTGATTCACGATGGCCTCACAGTATATTACCGGTGGCGGCCGGACCTCGGTACCACACCCCTGCCGCTTGGTGGTGTGACCTGATTGACCATATGTAACACATTAATTATCTCTCCTGATTATGAATCCTGCCGCCGGTCACTCCACATTTCTGCAGTTTATGGTGAACGGGTGGTTGTCACCTGCTGTCTCGTTCATGAACAGAAAAGCAGACGGGACAACAGAAGCAGAAGTAATGGGCAGTGAAGGTAACTCCAGGTGTACAGGAATCACAACTCTGCATATTTAAAGGGAGGTGATGGATTACAACGGTCTGAACACAGTATACTTGAAGCAAGGTGGGAGGGGTTGGGACAACTGGAGGCAAAGCTCTGTAGGCATGAAGGCAGGTATTACGTGCTCTCCCTCCATGAATGGCATCCACTCTGTGCTATTGTACTCTTGTATATGTGAAGGAGAAATGGTGTGTGTGTGTGTGAGGGGGTGGGTGCAGAACCAGCAGGAGTGTAAACGTTACCTGACTGGTGAGGGCAATCGGTGAAGCTGGTACAATCTTCATGTGGTCATGCTGTGCCACTCTTAGTAAGGCCAAAGATGCCATGCCACGTCATATAGTTGATCCATGAAAACACCTGATGGACCTGTTCACAACAATGTCTGTCCTGTTAGGAGCCTTCGGTTAAATGAAGGAAACCACTTTATTTATCACATGGTAATGGGTTTGTCACATCCTGGATTGTGTGATCCGCTTCTCCTGAGGATCCATATGTGCCAGAGACAAAATCAACAAGCGGGTGTGGTCCACGTAGAGGCCCGCAGTTGTGAACAGCAGCCCCCAAGGGGAGCTCGCTATTAGATGTCAGAACACCAGTGTCAGAGGCGATTGTACATGTTGAGAGGGTGCTGACGCGTCTCTGTGCCCTGCTCAATGCTGACCTGCAGCCCATGGGCTTCGGTGAACATCTTAGTCCTTCAGTCCTCATAGTGGCAGCCGTTCTCAAGCCTGACGCCTCTGCAGCCTTTTAGGGACACACCGGAGATCTTTGAGAGGTCACACAGTCAGCAGTACACCGCTGTATCAGGGAGGTCACCAATGCCCTGCAGCGGAGTGCCGGTGTAGATCTCCACCTCAGGATGGAGTCTCACAGTCAGGCCCAGAGGTTTCAACACCATCCTCGCTGACCTGCTGTGTACCAGTCCACATCTACAACATTCCTGTGTAAAGCATTAGAGGCAGCAGCTGACTGAGCCAATGTCCATGTCACTGCACCCCTGAAGATCCTCATGAGTAATGGTGACATGGCAATGATGTTATTGCATACATTAACTCTCCTGTAGGGTCAACGGTGCAAAGGGATGTGACATTGGTGTTACATGCTGGCACACATCATTCACACAGAGAAAAGGACACACATGTTGGTGAAAAATATTCCGTGAAAGATGTATTGACATTGCTGTGACACCCATATATTCCCAGTTGTGTCAGTGTGTTCTCTTTAAACGTTTACAAGTGCCCCTTCTCGGTGCGGCCCCTGCTCTATCAGCCTGACTGGAGGAAGGCTGCTGATCTGAGTGCCCCTGGGCTGTGGATGACTTCGGCGGTCTTCCTCTCCGTGCATGAGGCCTGGAGGACCTGGATGGCTGGAAATATCCTGCATCATCACAGAACCCTCCTCAGCTGTCCCAGCTGCTGGAGCTTCAATCACAGGCGGAGGGGCAGAGGGGTGGAGGGGCGGAGCGGGAAGGGAAGTGGAGGAGTGGAGTCGAAGAGGGTAGTGGGGGAGGGGTGGAGAGTGGGGAGGGGAGGAGAGTGGGGAGGGGAGGGGAGTGGTGAAGGAGAGTGGGGAGGGGAGTAGGGAAGGAGAGTGGGGAGGGGAGGGGCGTGGGGAAGGGGAGTGGGGAAGGGGAGTGTGGAGGGGAGTCACGAAGGGGAGTGGGGTGGGAAGGGGAGTGCGGAGGGGAGTGTTGAAGGGGAGTGGGGAAGGGGAGTGGGGAGGCGAGTGGGAAAGTGGAGTGGGGAGGGGAGGGGGAAGGGGAGTGGGGAGTGGAGGGGACAGTGGTGTAGGGGTGGGGGAGGGCAGGGGGAGGAAAGAGGTGGGGAGTCTGAAGGGGTGTGGGAGCAGGGAGTGGGGAGGGGATTGGAAAGAGGAAGATTGTGGGGTAGGGGATTGGGGGAGGGGACTTGAGTGGGAAATTGGGGATGGGTGTGATGTATGGAGTAGGGGACGGGAGAGCGAAGGGGAGTGGGGTGAGGGGAGAGGGAAGGGGAATAGGGAGGGGAGTGGGAAGAGGAGTGGGGAGGGGAGTGGGAAGAGGAGTGGTGGACGGGAGGGGAGTGGGGAGGGGAGTGGGGTTTGGGGAGGGGGAGGGAAGTGGGAGTGGAGAGTGGGGGAAGCGGGTGGGGGAGGGGAATTTGAAGAGCGGGAGTGGGGGAGGTGAGTGGGGAGTGAGGAGTTGGGGAGGGGAGTCCAGGAGAGGGGAGGGGAGTGTGGGGAGTGGGGTAGGGTGAGTGGGTGAGGTGAGTGGGGGAGGGGGAGTGGGGGAGGAGGTGTGGGGGAGGAGGAGTGGGGGAGGGGGAGAGGGGAGGGAGTGTGGGGAGGGGGACAGTGTGAGTGGGGGAGGGGAGTGCGGAGGGGAATGAGGGATGGGAGTGGGGGCGGGGAAGTGGGATTCGGGAATTAGAGTGGGGTAGGAGATGGGGTGTGAGGGGGTGAGGGTGGTGAGTGGGAGGTGTCGGGTAGGGGAGAGTTGCGTTGGTAGTAGAGTGGAGAATGGGAGTGAGGGACGAGAGTGGGGGTGTGGTGAAGGGGAGTGAGGGAGGGGAGTTGAGGATGGGGGTGGGGAGGGGGATGCAGGAGGGAATGGGAGGAGAGGGGTTTGATGAGGGGAGTGAGGGAGGGGCATGGGAATGTGGGGGAAAGGGGAAGCAGAGTGGGGGATGGGGAAGGGGAGTGAGGGAGTGGAGTTGAGGACGGTAGTGGCAGAGGGCAGGAGGACGGGGTGTGGGGAGGGGAGGGAGTGGTGTAGGGGAATAGGGAGGAGACTGAGAGACAGGACTTGGAGAGAGGAGTGGGTGATGGGGAGGGCGTAGGGAAGGGGAGTGGGGGAAGGGGAGTGAGTGTTTGAAGTGGGGTAGGGGAGAGGTGAAAAGGGATGGAGGAGGGAGGGGAGAAAGGAGGGGAGTTGGGAGGGGTAGAGGAGGGGAGGGCAGTGAGGGAGGGGTGTTGTGAGGAATGTGGGTGAGGGGAGTGGGGGAGGAGAGTGGGCAGGAGAGTGAGGAAGGGTAGGTGTAGGTGAGTGGGGAGGAGGAGGGGAATGGGAGAGAGGAGAGACTGGCAGATGGGGAGGGGAGTGGTGAGCGAGTGGGGAAGGAAGGGGAGTGGGCAAAGGAGGGTGCGGGGTAGGGTGGGGGAGGGAAGTGGGGGTGGGGTGTCAGAGAGGAGCTTGGGGAGGATAGTGCAGGAGGGGAGTGGGGGAGGGATGGTGGGAGAGGGTGAGTGGGATTGGGGGAGAGTGAATGGGATTGGGGTGGGGTTGTGGGGAGGGAGAGGTGGTGTGAGTGGTGGAGGGAGATGGGTGTGGGGTGCTGGGGAGGGGAGAGAGGAGTGATGAGTGGAGTGGAGGATGGGAGTGGGAGAAAGGGAAGGGGAGTGGGGATGAATGGGGGAAGGGGAAGGGGAATGGGGGAGCGGGAAAGGGAGCGGGGGAGGGGTATGAGGAGGGGAGTGATGGAGGGGAGTGGGAGAGTGTGTGAGGGGGGAGGGAAGTGGGAGAGTGCGAGAGTTGGAAGGGGAGTGGGGAATGTGGGCATGGAGCGGGGGAGGGGGAAGGGGAGTGGGGCAGTGGAAGGGCTGTGGGGGAGTGGGAGGGATGTGGGAGACGGGAGGGCAGTGGGGGGGGAGTGGGGGAGAGGTGTGGGGAGGGGAGTGTGGTAGAGGAGTTGGCGAGGGGAGTGGAGAATGGGAGTGGGTTTGGGGAGGCAGAGGATGAGGGGAGAGGGGATGTGGAGTGTAGGAGGGCGACAGGTGTGAGGGGGAGGGGTGGGTGGAAGGGAGTGGGGGAGTGGGGAGTGGAGGAGGGTGACGTGCTTGAGAGGGAGGGGAGTGGAGGGTGGATGGGATGTGGGGGAAAGGAGTGGGGAGATAGGAAGGGGTGGGCAGTATAGAAGGGGAATGGGGGTGTTGGGGTGCGAGAGAGTGGGAGGGTGAGTGGGATTGGCGGAGGGTAGCGGGGAGGGAGAGCGGTGGGAGGCGCAGAGGTGGTAAGTGGGGTGTGTAGGGGAGGGAGAAAGGAGTGGAGTGGAGGATGGGAGTGAGGGAGCAGAGTGGTGGATTGGGGAATGGGAGTGAGAGAGGGGAGTTATGGAGGGGAATTGGGGAGGGGAGAGAGGGAGGGGTAAGGGAGTATGGGAGGAGAGGGGTTTGATGAGGGATGTGAGGGAGGGGAATGGGAGAGTGGGGGAGGGGGAATGGTAGAGTGGGGGAGGGGGAAGGGGCGTGGAAGAGGGGGTGAGTGGGTTGTGTAGGGGAGGGGAGAGAGGAATGGGGAGTGGAGTGGAGGATGGGAGTGAGGAAGGAGAGTGGGGGAGTGGGGAAGGGGAGTGAGGGACTGGATTTGAGGAGGGGAGTGGGGTAGGGGAGAGGGGGAGTGGGATGTGTAGGGGAGGAGCGGGGTTTGATGAGGTGAGTGAGGGAGGGGAGACCGGGGGAGGGCGAGGGAGAGTGGGGGAGTGGGGAAGGGGCTTGGGGGTGGGGAGTGGATGAGGGGAGTAGGGGAGGGGAGTGGGGGAGTGGAGTGGGGTGGGCGATGTGGGAGGGGAAGGGGAGTGGAGGAGGAGAGAGGGAGTGAAGGAGGGGGAGCGGGGAGGGGGGAGAGTGGGGAAGAGGGTGTGGGTGAGGGGGAACGGTGTTGGGGAGTGGGGAGGGGAGTGGGGAAGGGGAGTGGGGAGTGCGGAAGGGGAATGGGGAGGGGATTGGGGGAGAGGAGTGGAGAAGGGGTGTGGGGAATGGGACTCACGGAGGGTAGTCGGGGAGGTGGAAGGCAGTGGGGAGGGGAGTGGGGGAGGATAATGAAGGTTGGGAGAGGCAGAGGGGAGTGGGGGAGTCTGATGAGGAGTAGGGGGGGCGTGGTGGAGGGGATTGGGGAGGGGGTAGGAGAGAAGGGGATGGGGAAGGGAGTGGGGGAATAGAGTGGGGTCGGGGAGGGGGAAGTGAGGGGAAGGGGAAGTCAGTGGGGAGTGGAGTGGAGGATTGGAGTGAGGGAGGCGAGTGGGGGTTTGGGGAATGGGGGCGTGGAGTGGGGGCGGGGAGGGAGAAGGGGAGTGTGGGAGGGGAAAGGGGAGCGCTGGGGGAGAGGTGTGTGGGAGAGGGGGAAGGGGAGCGGGGGAGGGGTGTGGGGGAGGGTATGGGGGAGGGGTGTGGGGTATGGGGAAGGGGATCGGGGGAGGAGAGTGCGGGAGGGGAGCGACGGAGGGGGATGTGTGAGCGGAATGGGGGAGGACAGTGTGGGAGGGGAGTGAGGGAGGGGTTGGGGGAGGGATTGGTGAGGGAATTGGGGGGAGTGGGGTGAGTGTGGGAGGGGAGTGGGGGAGCAGAGTGGGGCAGGGGAGTGCGGGAGGGTAGTCGGGGAGGGGAGTGGAGGATGGGAGTAGGGGAGGGGAGGCAGAAGAGGAGTGGGGGAGGGGTTGGGGTGTGTAGGAGGGGGTGGCGTGAGGTGGGAGGGGTGGGGAGTGTGGAAGCTTGTGGGGAAAGGGTGTCGGGGAAAGGATTTGGGATGGGGAGTGGGGGATGGGGAGTGGGGGAACGGATTGGGGAAAGGAGTGCGGAAGAGATAGGGGAGGGGAGTGCAGGAGAGGGAGGGCAGTGCAGAAGGGGCATGGGAGTGTGGGGTAGGGTGAGTGGGATTGGGGGAGGTTAGTGGTGAGGGAGACGGAGTGTGAGGGGGAGAGGGTAGTGAGTGGGGATTTAGGGGAGGGGAGAAGGGAGCGTTATGGGGAGTGAGGGAGTGGGGGAGGGGAGTGCATGAAGATAAATCCACATTTGATATGTGGGAGGCTTTTAAAGAGAGGTTGATTAGCGTGCAGGAGAGACATGTTCCTGTGAAATTGAGGGATAGAAATGGCAAGATTAGGGAACCATGGATGACAGGTGAAAATGTGAAACTAGCAAAGAGGAAAAAGGAAGCATACTCAAGGTCTAGGCGGCTGAAGAAAGACGAAGCTTTGGAAGAATATCGGGAATGTAGGACCAATCTTAAACGATGAATTAAGAGGGCTAAAGGGGTCATGAAATATCTTTAGCAAACAGGGTTAAGGAAAATCCCAAAGCCTTTTATCCATATATAAGAAGCAAGAGGGTAACTAGAGAAAGGATTGGCCCTCTCAAGGACAAAGCAGGAAAGTTATGCGTGGAGTCAGAGAAAATGGGTGAGGTTAAAAACGAGTACTTTGCTTCGGTATTCACCGAGGAGAGGGACATGACGGATGTTGAAGTTAGGGACAGATGTTTGATTACTTTCGGTCAAGTCGGCATAAGGAGGGAGGAAGTGTTGGGTATTCTAAAAGGCATTAAGGTGGACAATTCCCCAGGTCCGGATGGGATCTATCCCAGGTTTCTGAGGGAAGCGATAGAGGAAATAGCTGGGGCCTTAACAGATATCGTTGCAGCATCCTTAAACACGGGTGAGGTCCTGGAGGACTGGATAATTGCTAATGTTGTCCCCTTGTTTAAGGAGGGTAGCAGGGAAAATCCAGGTAATTATAGACCTGTGAGCCTGACGTCAGTGGTAGGGAAGCTGCTGGAGAAGATACTGAGGGAAAGGATCTATTCCCATTAGGAAGAAAATGGGCTTATCAATGAGAGGCAACATGGTTTTGTGCAGGGAAAGTCATGTCTTACCAACTTAATAGAATTCTTTGATGAAGTGACAAAGTTGATTGATGAGGGAAGGGCTGTAGATGTCATATACATGGACTTCAGTAAGGCGTTTGATAAGGTTCACCATGGTAGGTTGATGGAGAAAGTGAAGTCGCATGGGGTCCAGGGTGTACTAGCTAGATGGATAAAAAACTGGCTGGGCAACAGGATACAGAGAGTAGCAGTGGAAGGGAGTTTCTCAAAATGGAGACGTGTGACCAGTGGTGTTCCACAGGGATCCGTGCTGGGACCACTGTTGTTTGTGATATACATAAATGATTTGGAGGAATGTATAGGTGGTCTGATTAGTAAGTTTGCAGATGACACTAAGATTGGTGGAGCAGCAGATAGTGAAGGGGACTGTCAGAGAATACAGCAGAATATAGATAGATTGGAGAGTTGGGCAGAGAAATGGCAGATGGAGTTCAATCAGGGCAAATGCGAGGTGATGCATTTTGGAAGATCCAATTCAAGAGTGAACTATACAATAAATGGAAAAGTCCTGGGGAAATTGATGTACAGAGAGATCTGGGTGTTCAGGTCCATTGTTCCCTGAAGGTGGCAACGCAGGTCAATAGAGTGGTCAAGAAGGCATACGGCATGCTTTCCTTCATCGGAAGGGGTTCTTGAGTACAAGATTTGGCAGGTCACGTTACAGTTGTATAAGACTTTGGTTCGGCCACATTTGGAATACTGCGTGCAGTTCTGCTCGCCACATTACCAAAAGGATGTAGATGCTTTGGAGAGGGTGCAGAGGAGGTTCACCAGGATGTTGGCTGGTATGGAGGGCGCTAGCTATGAAGAGAGGTTGAGTAGATGAGGATTATTTTCATTAGAAAGACGGAGGTTGAGGGGGGACCTGATTGAGGTGTACAAAATCATGAGAGGTATAGACAGGGTGGATAGCAAGAAGCTTTTTCCCAGAGTGGGGGTTTCAATTACTAGGGGTCACGAGTTCAAAGTGAGAGGGGAAAAGTTTAGGGGGATATACGTGGAAAGTTCTTTACGCAGAGGGTGGTGTGTGTCTGGAACGTGTTGCCAGCGAAGGTGGTAGACGCGGGCACGATAGTGTCTTTTAAGATGTTTCGAGACAGAAACATGAATGGGCAGGAAGCAAAGAGATACAGACCCTTAGAAAATAGGCGACAGGTTTAGATAGAGGATCTGGATCGGCGCAGGCTTGGAGGGCAGAAGGACCTGTTCCTGCGCTGTAATTTTCTTTGTTCTTTGTAGGGGAGTGGGAGCGGGGAGTGGGAGAGCAGAGTGGGAAACGGCGTGGGGAGTGGAGTGGAGAAGGGTGTGGGGGAGTGGAGTGGGGTAGGCGATGAGGGATGGGAATGGAAGGGATGTGGGGGAGGGGAACGGGAAGGGAAGTAGGGGACGGGAGTGGGGGAGCGGAGTGTTGAACGGGGTGGGGGAGTGGAGTGGGGGAGGTGAGCGGAGCGGGGAGGGGAGTGGGATAGGGAAGGGGAGAAGGGGAGGGGAGGGGAGTTGGGGAGGGGAGAGGAGTGGAGTGGGGAGGGGTGAGGAGGGGGGAGTGGAGGAGGGTAGTGGGGGAATGGGAGTGCGGGAGTAGTGTGGGATTATGGGTGGGGAAGGGGAGAGGAGGGGGTGGGGAAATGTAGGGGAATGGGGGAGCGTTGTGGGGAGAGAGGGGATGTGAGGGGGAGAGGGTATTGAGTGGGGGCTGTAGGCGAGGGGGGAGAAGAGTGGGGATCAGGGGATGGGGAGGGGAGTGAGGGTGGAGAGTGGGGGAGTGGGGGAGGTGGAGGGTAGTAGGGAATTGGGGAGTGGGAAATGGGTGCTTGTTGTGGGGGATGTGGAAGGGGAGTGGGGAGGTTAGTGGGGGATGGGTCTGGGGAGGGGAGTAACGGGAATTGAGTGGGGGAGGGGAGGGGAGTGGGGGAGGGCAGAAGAGGGGAGAGGAGGGCAGTGGAGAATGGAGTGGGATGTGGAGTGGGGGAGGGTAGTGGGGGAATGGGATTGCGTGAGTGGAGTGGGAAGGTGGGTGGGGGTGGCGAGAGTTGGTGAGAGGGGGAGGGGAGTGGGGGAGATGGGGGGCGATGTTGCAGTGCGAGGATTGTGGGGATAGGGAAGAGGTGGAATGGAGGAGACAGGCGGAGGGGTGGAGGGGTGGAGACAGGTGCGGGGATGAGACAGGAGGAGCCTCGGGGAGTGGAGGAGGGGAGTGGAAGAGGGGAGTGGTGAGAGAAGGGAATGGGGAGGGGAGAGGAGGGGAGAGGGGAAGCGGTCGGGAAGAGCGTCGGAAGGTGTTTGGGGGTGTGGTAAGGGGAGTGAGGAGTGGGAGGGGAGTGGGGAGTGGGGAGGGGAGTGAGAGGGGAGAGGGGAAGGGGAGTGGGAGGGGAGTGGGGGAGGGGAGTGGGATGGGAGTGGGGGATGGGAGTGGAAGGGGAGTGGGGGAGCGGAGACGGAGGGGAGAGGGGGAGGGAAGAGGGGAGGGCAGAGGGGGGAGAGGAGTGGGATGGGAGTGGGGTAGGGGAGAGGGGGAGGGGATTGTCAAGGGGTATGGGGGAGCGGAGTGGGTAGGGGAGTGGGGGAGGGAAGTGGGCGAAGGTAGTTGTGGAGGGGAGTGCGGGGAGGAGTGGGGGAGTCAAGGGCGGGAGGGGACTGGGGAGTGGAGTGGGTGAGGAGAATGTACAAGGGGAGTGGGGGAGGAGAGTGGGATGGGAGTGGGGGATGGAAGTGGGGTAAGGGAGAGGGGGAAGGGAGTGGGATGGGAGTGGGGGAGGGGTGGGGGAGGGGAGTGGGTAGGGGTGTGGGGGAAGGGATGGGGTAGGGGAGTGCTGGAGGGGAGTGGGAGGCGGGTAGTGGAAGGGAGAAGGGGAGAGGAGTGGCATGGGTTTGGGTAGGGGAGTGGGGTAGGGGAGTGGTGGAGGGGACAAGGGGAGGGGTGTGGGATGGGAGTGGCGGAGGTTTTGGGGTAGAGTAGGGGGTAGGGGAATGGGAGTGGGGTGTGGGTGTGAGTAGTGGGTAGGGGAGTGGGGTAGGGGAGTGGGGGTGGGGAGTGGGGGAGGGGGAGTGGGAGGAGGGTAGGGGAAGGGAAAGGGGGAGAGGACTGGGATGGGTTTGGGGAGGGGAGTGGGGTAGGGGTGGCGAGGAGTGGAGTGGGAGGGGAGAGGGGGTGTAGGATGGGAGGGGGAGAGGAGTAGGATGGGAGGGTGAGGTGAGTAGGGAGGGAGGTGCGGGAGGGGATGCGAGGAGGGGAGTTGGAGGGGAGTGGGGGAGGATGTGGGGTACGGGATTGATAGAGGAAATGGCAAGGGGTGTGGGGGAGGGGAGTGGGCCAGGGTAGTGGTGGAGGGGAGTGGGGAGAGGACTGGGGGCGTCAAGTGCGGGAGGGGACTGGGGAGGGGACTGGGACAGGGGAGAGGGGGAGGGGAGTGGGTTGGGAATGGGGGAGGGGAGTGGGGCAGAGGAGAGGGGGAGGGGAGTGGGATGGGAGTGGGGGAGGTGAGTGGAGTAGGGAGTGGGGAGGTTAGTGGGGGAGGGGAGTGGGAGGGGAAGTGGGAGGGGAAGTGGGAGCTGAGTGAGGGAGGCGAGTGGGGCAGGGGAGAGGGGGAGGGGAGTGGGATGGGAGTGGGATAGGGGAGTGGGAGGGATTTGGGGGTGGGGCTGGGGTAGGGGACTGGAGGAGGGGAGAGAGGGGTAGGGGACTGGGGGAGGGGAGTGGGAGGAGGGCTGGGGAGGGGAGAGGGGAAGGGTAGTGGGATGGGAGAGGGGAAGGGGAGTAGGGGAGCGCTGTGTTGGAGGGGAGTGGGAGGGGAGTGGTGAGGAGAGTGGGGTAGGGGAGTGGGAGGGAAGTGGGGGAGGGGACTGCGAGGGGAGTAGGGGAGAGGAGTGGGAGGAGGGTAGGGGAGGGGAGAGGGGGAGGGTAGTGGTAGAGGGGAGTGGGGAGAGGAGCGGGGCAGTCATGTGCGGGAGGAGACTGGTGAGGGGGTAGGGGAGTGGGGGAGGGAAGTGGGAGGAGGGCAGGGGAGGGGAGAGGGGGACGGTAGTGGGATGGGAGAGGGTGAGGGGAGTAGGGGTGCGGTGTGTTGGAGGGGAGTGGGAGGGGAGTGGGGTAGGGGAGTGGGCGAGTGGTGTGTTGGAGGGGAGTGGGAGGGGAGTGGGGGCGGTGACTGGGGGAGGGGAGTGCGGGAGGAGAGGCGAGGAGTGGAGTGGGAGGGAAGTGCGGAGGGGAGTGGGGGTGGGGAGTGCGAGGGGAGTAAGATAGGGTAGAGAAGGGAGTGGGATGGGAGTGGGGGAGGGGACTGGGCGAGGGGAGAGGAGGAGGGGAGTTGGATGGGAGAGTGGGAGGGGAGTGGGATGGGAGTGGGAGAGGGAGAGGGTTAGGGGAGAGGAGAGTGGTTTAGGGGAGAGGGGGAGGGGATTGGGATGGCAGTGGGGGAGAGGAGTGGGGCTGGGGAGTTGGGTAGGGAAGAGGAGGGGATGGGAAGGGGATGGGAGGGGGATGGGAGTGGGGGAGGGGTGAGGGGTAGTGGAGTGGGGGAGTGGAATGGGATGGGAGTGGGGGAGTGGAGTGGGAGGGGAGTGGGGGGGTGGAGTGGGAGGGGAGTGGGAGGGGGAGTGGGTGGGGGAGTAGGACGGGAGGGGGAGGGGGAGTGGAAGGGGAGTGGGAGGAGGGTAGGGGAGGGGAGAGGGGGAGGGGAGAGGGGGGAAGTGAGTGAGGAGAGGAGTGGGTGGGTGGGGTGTGCGCGAGGATTAGGGGAGGGGAGTGTGAGTAGGAGTGGGCGATGGGTGGCGGACGGGTGTGGGAAGTGGGTGGTGGCGGGGTTGGGAAGTGGGTGGCGGCGGGGTTGGGAAGGTAAGTGGGGGAGGGGAGTGGGGGAGGGGTGTGGCGAAAGGGAGTGGCGGAGGGGAGTGGGAAGGGGGTGTTGGAGGGGTTGGGAAGGTTAGTGGGGTAGGGGTGTGGGGGAGGGGAGTGGGCTGTGATTTGGGGGTGGGGGTGGTGTATGGGACTGGAGGAGGGGAGTGGGGTAGGGGAGTGGGGAGGGGAATGGGAGGAGGGCAGGGGTGGGGAGAGGGGGAGGGTAGTGGGATGGGAGAGGATAAGGGGAGTAGGGGAGCGGTGTGTTGGAGGGGAGAGGGAGGGGCGTGCGGAGGGGAGGCGAGGAGGGAAGTGGGAGTGGAGTGGGTATGGGAGTGGGGCTACGGTTTGTTGGAGGGGAGTGGGGGCGGTGACTGGGGGAGGGGGTGCGGGAGGGGAGGCGAGGAGGGGAGTGGGAGGGGAGTGGGGGAGAGGAGTGAGAGGGGCTGGGCGAGGTGAGAGGAGGAGGTGAGTTGGATGGGAGAGGGGAGGGGAGTGGAATGGGAGTGGGAGGGGGGAGAGGGTTAGGGGACAGGAGAGTGGGTTAGGGGAGAGGCGGAGGGGAGTGGTATGGGAGTGGAGGAGGGGAGTGAGAGGAGGGAATGGTAGGGGAGGGGAAAGGGGAGGGGAGTGGGATGGGAGTGGGGAGGGGAGTGGGGGCGAGGCGTCGGGAGGGGAGTGGGGGACGGGCGTAGGGAGGGGGTGGGGGAGGGACTGGGGGTGCGGTGTGTTGGAGGGGGAGTGGGAGGGGAGTGGGGGCGGTGACTGGGGGAGGGGCGTGCGGGAGGGGAGGCGAGGAGGGGAGTGGGAGGGGTGTGGGGGAGAGGAGTGGGAGGGGGCTGGCGAGGGGAGAGGAGGAGGTGAGTTGGATGGTCGAGGGGAGGGGAGTGGGATGGGAGTGGGAGAGGGGATAGGGTTAGGGGACAGGAGAGTGGGCTGGGGAGAGGCGGAGGGGAGTTGTATGGGAGTGGAGGAGGGGAGTGAGGCAGGGATGGAATGGGTAGGGATGAGGGGAAAGGGGAGGGAAGTGGGGTGGGAGTGGGGAGGGGAGTGGGGGAGAGGCGTCGGGAGGGGAGTGGGGGACGGCGTAGGGAGGGGAGTGGGGGAGCGAAGTGGAAAGGAGAATGGGGGAGCGAAGTGGAAAGGAGAATGAGGAGGGGTGTTGGAAGAATAGTGAGGGTGGGGAATGGAAGGGGAGTGGGGGTGGGGAATGGAAGGGGATTGGGATGGGGATTGGGAAGGGGAGTGCGGAGGGGAGTGAGGAGGGGAGTGCGGAGGGGAGTGAGCAGGGGAGTGGGGGAGCGAAGTGGGAAGGAGAGTGGTGGAGGGGAGTTGGAAGGGGAGTGAGGAAGGGGAGTGGGAAGGAGAGTGGGAGAGGGGAGTTGGAAGGGGAGTGGGGAGGGGAGTTGGAAGGGGAGTGTGGGAGGGGAGTGGGAAGGGGAGTGGGGGAGGGGAGTTGGAAGGGGCGTGGGGGAGGGGAGCTGGAAGGGGAGTGGGGGAGGGGAATGGAAGGGGAGTGGGAAGGAGAGTGGGGAGGGGAGTTGGAAGGAGAGTGGGGGAGGGGAGTTGGAGGGGAGTGGGGGAGGGGAGTGGGAAGGAGAGTGGGGGAGGGGAGTTGGAAGGGGAGTGGGGGAGGGGAGTTGGAAGGGAGTGGGGGGAGGGGAATGGAAGGGGATTGGAAGGGGAGTGGGGGAGGGAACTGGGAAGGAGAGTGGAGGAGGGGAGTTGGAACGGGAGTTAGGGAGCGAAGCGGGAAGGAGAGGGGGGGGATGGGGAGTGCGAAGGAGAGTGGGGGATGGGAGTGCGAAGAGGAATGGGGGAAGGGTTTTGGAATGCGAGTTGCGGTGGGGCCGGTGAGGGGAGGGGAGTTGGGGAGGGGAGTTGGGGAGGGAGTGGGAAATGTGATTGGAGGAGAGGAGCGGGACGGGAGTGTCGGTAGGAGAGTTGGAATGGGAGTGGGGAGGGGAGTTGGAATGGGAGTGGAGAGGGGAGTTGGAATGGGAGTGTAGGGGAAGGGAAAGGGGGAGTGGGAACGGGAGTGTGAAGCGGTGTGGGGGAGGGGAGTGCGAAGGGGTGTGGTGGAAGGGTTTTGGAATGCGAGTGGGGGCGCTGAGTAGGACAGGGGAGTTGGGGAGGGGTGTGGGAAGGCGAGTGTGGGAGGGGGTGGGGGGAGGGGAGTGGGGGAGGTAAGTGAGAAGGGGAGTGGAAGATGGGAGTGGGAGATAGGAGTGGGGGAGAGGAGTGGGGAGAGGTGTAGGGGTGGCGTGTGGGGGAGGAGAGGGGGAGGCGAGTTGGGGATGGGAGTGGGGAGGGGAGAAGGGGAGGGGGGTTGTGGAGGGGAGTGGGGGAGGGATGTGGGGGAGGGGAGTACGGGAGGAGACAGCGGGAGGGGAGGGGATTGGGGAGTGGGAAGGGACTGGCAAGGAAAGAGTGGGAGGTGAGTTGGGGAGGGGAGTGAGGTGGGAGAGGGGGAGCGGACAGGGAGAGGGGGAGTGGGAGGGGAGTAGTGAGGGGAGAGGGGAGGGGATTGGGGTAGGGGAGTGGGGGTGCGGTGTGGAGGAGGTGGGTGTTGCTGGGTGTGGGGGACGGGAGGGGGCAGTGGGCGAGGGGAGTTGGGGATGGTGTGGGGGAGGGGACAAGGGGAGGTTAGTGGGGGTGGGGAGTGGAGGAGGGACAGTGGGGGAGGCGAGTGGGGGAGGGGAGTGGAAGGGAAGTGGGGGAGGGGAGTGTAAGGGGAGTGGGGAGGGCCGTGAGGGAGGTAGTGGGGGATGGGAGTGGGGGATGGGAGTGGGGAGGGCCGAGGGGGAGGTAGTGGGGGATGGGAGTGGGGAATGGGAGTGGGGGATGGGAGTGGGGGATGGGAGTGGGAGAGGGCAGCGGGGGAGTTGATTGGGGGATGGGAGTGGGGGAGGGGAGTGGGGAGGGGAGTGGGAGTGGTGAGTGGGGGAGGGAGTGGGGATGGACATGGTGGAGGGGATTGGGAGAGGGGTGTGGGGGAGGGGAATGGGGAGGGGAGTAGGGGAGTGGGGGAGCGGACCAGAGGGGAGAGGAGACGGGAGAGGAGGGGGAGAGGAGTGGGGTAGCGAGTGGGAGTGGCGGATGGAAGTGGGGGAGGGGAGTGTGGAAATGGAGAGGGTAATGGGAGCGCGGGAGGGGAGTGGAAAGTGAGTGGGGGAGGGCACTGGGGGAGGGGAGTGGAAGGGGAGTGGGGAAGGCGTTTGGAATGGAGTGGGGGAGACGAGTGGGAAAGGGGAGTGTGGGAGGGGGGTGCGGTAGGGGAGTGGAGGAGGTAAGTGGGGAAGGTGAGTGGGGGAGGGTAGTGCAAAGGGGAGTGGGAAGGGGAGTGGGGGAGTGACAGTGGGGTAGGGGAGTGGGGGAGGAGAGTGGGGAAGGAAGTGGGGAGGGGAGTGGCGTGGGGATTGGGAAGGGGAGTGGGTAGAGGAGGGGGCGAGGAGAGGGGTAGCGAGTGGAACTGGCGGAGGGAAGTGGGGAGGAGAGTGTGGGAGAGAAGTGGAAAGCTGAGGTGGGGGAGGGGAGTGGGGGAGGGAGTGGGGAGCGGATTGGGGGAGGGGATTGGGTGAGGGGAGTGGGTGATGGGTGTAGGGGAGTGAGGAGGAGTGGGGCAGGGGAATGGTTGAGGGAAGGTGAGTGTGTAAGAGGATGGGGGAGTGGGGGAGGGGGATGGGGTGCGGAGGGGAGTAGGGAAGGAGAGGGGAAGAAAGTCGGAACGGGGAGTGTACGAGCGGAGGGGGGAGGGGAGTTGGAAGGGGAGTGGGAAGGGGAGCGGGGAGGGGAGTGGGGGATTGGAAATGGGAGATGAGTGGAGAAGTGGAGTAGGGGAGGGTTGCTGACAGGGAGTGGGAAGGGGAGTTGAGGAGGGGAGAGGAGTGGAGAGGAGGAGAGTGGGGTAGTGGAGTGTGATAGGGGATTGGGAAGGGGAGTGTGGAGGAGAGAGGAAGGGAGAGGAGAGCGGTAGAGAGTGGGAGTGGTGGAGGGAAGTGAGGAGGAGAGTGTGGGAGGGGAGAAGGGGAGGGGTGTGCGGGAGGGGAGTGGGAAGTTGAGCTGGGGAGGGGAGTGGGCGAGGGGAGTGGGAGAGGGGAGTTGGGGAGGGGGTTGGGTAAGGGTAGTTGGCGAGGTAAGTGGGGTAGGGGTGTGGGGGAGGGGCGTGGGGGAGTGGAGTGGAGGAGGGAGTTTGTGGAGGGTAGTGGGGTAGGGGAGTTGAGTGGTGGGAGTTGGGGAGGAGAGTGGTGTTGGGGGATTGGGGGAGGGGAATTGGGGAGGGGAGTGAGGGAGGGGAGTGGGGTAGGGGAGTGGGGAAGTGAGTGAGGGAGGGATTTTGGGACGGGAGTGGGGTTGGGGGTTGGGGGAGGTGAATGGGGGAGGGCCTTTGGGGACGGGAATGGGGTTGGGGAGTGGGGGAGCGGAGTGATGTATGGTAGTGGTAGAGGGGGGTTGGGGAGCGGGGTGGGGGAGCGCAATGGAGTAGGGAAGTTTGGGAGGCGAATCGGGAGGGGAGTTGAGGAGGGGAGAGGAGTGGAGAGGAGAAGAGTGGGATGGTGGAGTTGTGGAGGAGATTGGGAAGGGGAGTGGAGGAGAGGAGGAGAGTGGGGTCGTGGAGTGGGGAGGTGATTGGGAAGGGGAGTGGAGAAGAGGAGGAGAGTGGGGTCGTGGAGTGGGGGAGGGGATTGGGAAGGGCAGTGGGGAAGAGAGAGGAGGGGAGAGGAGAGGGGTAGAGAGTGGGAGTGGCGGAGGGAAGTGGGGGAGGAGAGTGTGGGAGGGGAGTGGGGGAGGGGAGTGGGGTCGGGGAGTGGGGGTGGGGTGTGGAGGAGTGGAGTGGGGGAGGGGAGTGCTGGAGGGGAGTAGGAAGGGAAGTGGGGGAGGGGAGTGGGGGAGGGGAGTGGGGGAGGGGAGTTGGGGAGGTGAGTAAGGCCGGGGCGTGGGGGAGGGGCATGGGGAGTGGAGTGGAGGAGGGAGTTTGGGGAGGGGTTTTGGGTAGGGGAATGGGGGAGGGGGTTTGGGGAGCGGAGTTGGGGAGCGGAGTGGGTGAGGAGTGGGAGTGGGGGAGGAGATTGGTGGAGGAGATTGGGGAGGGGAGTGGGGGAGGGGAGTGGCGAGGGGAGTGGGAGAGGGGAGTTGGGGAGGGGGGTGGGTAAGGGTAGTTGCGAGGTAAGTGGGGTAGGGGTGTGGGGGAGGGGCGTGGGGGAGTGGAGTGGAGGAGGGAGTTTGTGGAGGGTAGTGGGGTAGGGGGAGTTGAGTGGTGGGAGTTGGGGAGGAGAGTGGTGTTGGGGATTGGGGGAGGGGAATTGGGGAGGGGAGTGAGGGAGGGGAGTGGGGGAGGGGAGTGGGGAAGTGAGTGAGGGAGGGATTTTGGGGACGGGAGTGGGGTTGGGGGTTGGGGGAGGTGAATGGGGGAGGGCCTTTGGGGACGGGAATGGTGTTGGGGAGTGGGGGAGCGGAGTGATGTATGGTAGTGGTAGATGGGGGTTGGGGAGCGGGGTGGGGGAGCGGAATGGAGTAGGGAAGTTTGGGAGGCGAATCGGGAGGGGAGTTGAGGAGGGGAGAGGAGTGGAGAGGAGAAGAGTGGGATGGTGGAGTTGTGGAGGAGATTGGGAAGGGGAGTGGAGGAGAGGAGGAGAGTGGGGTCGTGGAGTGGGGAGGTGATTGGGAAGGGGAGTGGAGAAGAGGAGGAGAGTGGGGTCGTGGAGTGGGGGAGGGGATTGGAAGGGCAGTGGGGAAGAGAGAGGAGGGGAGAGGAGAGGGGTAGAGAGTGGGAGTGGCGGAGGGAAGTGGGGGAGGAGAGTGTGGGAGGGGAGTGGGGGAGGGGGAGTGGGGTCGGGAGTGGGGGTGGGGTGTGGAGGAGTGGAGTGGGGGAGGGGAGTGCTGGAGGGGAGTAGGAAGGGAAGTGGGGGAGGGGAGTGGGGGAGGAGAGTTGGGGAGGTGAGTAAGGCCGGGGCGTGGGGGAGGGGCATGGGGAGTGGAGTGGAGGAGGGAGTTTGGGAGGGGTTTTGGGTAGGGGAATGGGGGAGGGGGTTTGGGGAGCGGAGTGGGGGAGCAGAGTGGGTGAGGGGAGTGGGGGAGGAGATTGGTGGAGGAGATTGGGGAGGGGAGTGGGGGAGGGGAGTGGGCGAGGAGCGTGGAGTCGGGGAGTGGGGGACGGGAGTGGGGTAGGGGAATTGGGGAGGGGGGTTGGGGAGCGGAATAGGGGAGCGGCGTGGTGTAGGGAAGTTTGCGAGGCGAGTGGAGGAGGGGAGTGAGATAGGGGAGTGGGGAGGGGAGTGGGGTAGGGGAGTTGGGGCGGGGAGTGGGCAAGGGTGTTGGGCAGCGCAGTGGGGTAGGGGAGTGGGTGAGTGAGTTTGGGGAGGGGAGTTGGGTAGGGGTGTGGGAGTGGAGATTGGGGGTGAGCGGGGGAGGGGAGTGGGATAGGGGAGTGTGAGAGGTGAGTGAGAGGGAGTTGGTAAGGGGAGTTGGGGAGGGGTGTTGGGGGGAGGAGGGAGGGGAGTTGGGGAGGGCAGTGGGGGAAGGGCTTGGAGTAGGTGAGTGGGGCAGGTGAGTGGGAGGGAGTTGGTGAGGGGAGGTAAGGAAATGAGTGGGGGAGGGAGTGGGGTAGGGGAGTGGGGGAGGGGAGAGGGTAAGGGGAGCTGGGGAGGGGATTTGGGTAGGGGAATGGGGGATGGGGTTGGGGAGCGGAGTGGGGGAACGGAGTGGGGGAGGGAGTTTGGAGAGGGGAGTGGGGGTGTGCAGTCGAGGAGGGGAGTGGGGAGGGATTTGGGGGAGGGGTGTGGGGTAAGGGAAAGGGGAGGGGGTAGGGGAGCGGAGTAGGGAAGTTTGGGTGGCGAGTGGGATAGGGGTGTGGGGGTGGAGAGTGGGGGAGAGCTGGGGAGGGGAGTGGGATAGGGGAGTTATTTGGGGAGTGCGGGAGGGCAGTCGGGCAGTTGAGTGGGAGAGGGGAGTGGGGGAGGGGAGTTGGGGCGGAGAGTGGGGTAGGGGAGTGGGGGAGGGGCGTTGGGGAGGGGTGTGAGGGAGGGAGTATAGGGAGGGGTGTGGAGCAGGGGAGTGGGTTAGGGGAAAGGCGGAGGTGGTAGGGGAGCGGAGCAGGGAAGTTTGGGTGGCGAGTGGGATAGGGGTGTGGGGTGGAGAGTGGGGGTGAGCTGGGGAGGGGAGTGGGATAGGGGAGTGATTTGGGGAGTGCGGAGGGCAGTCGTGGAGTTGAGTGGGGAGGGGAGTGGGGGAGGGGAGTGGGGAGGGGAGTTGGGGCAGGGAGTGGGGGAGAGCAGTGTGTTGGGGGAGTGGGGGAGGGGTGTTGGAAAGGGTGTGGGGGAGGGAGTTTGGGGAGAGGAGTGGGGGAGGGGAGTGTAGCTAGAGACTGGCGGTGCTGCGTGGTGGAGATAGTGAGGGAGGGGAGAGGGGGGATTGAGTTTGATGAGGGGAGTGGAGTAGGGGAGTGGGGAGGTGAGTGGGGGGACTTGGGGAGGGGAGTTGGGGAGGGGTGTGGGGGAGGGGAGTGGGGGAGGGGAGTGGGAGAGGGAGTTGGAGAGTGGAGTGGTGTAGGGGAGTGTGAGGGAGGGGAGTTGGAGAGTGGAGTGAGCAGGGGAGTTGGGGGAGCGGAGTTGTGGAGGGGAGCGGGGGGAGTGAGGGACGGAAGTTAGGAAGGGGAGTGGGTAAGGGGATTTGGGGAGGGGAGTGCGGGATGGGAGTTGGGGAGGGGAGTGTGGTAGGCGAGTTGGGGCGTGGAGTGGGGGAGGGGAGTGGGGGCGGGAGTTTGGGGAGGGGACTGGGGAGGGGAGTGATATAGGGCAATGGGGTAGGGGAGTGGGGGAGGGGTGTTGGGGAGGTGAGTGGGGGAGGCGAGTTGGGGAGGGGATTTTGGGAGCAGAGTGGGGGAGAGGAGAGGGATAGGGAATTTGGAGAGAAGTGTGGGGGAGGGGAGTGAATTGGGGAGGATAGTGGGGGAGGGGAGTGATCTACGTGAGTGGGGGAGGGGTGTTGGGGTGGGGAATGGGGAAGGGGAGTTGGGGAGGGGAGTGGGGAAGTGGAGTGGGGGACGGGAGTTGGGGAGGGGAGTGGGGTCGGGGAGTGGGGTAGCGGAGTGGGGGTGGGGAGTGTGGGAGGGCTGTTGGGGAGGGGGAGTGGGGGAGGGGAGCGGTGGAAAGGAGGGGCGCTTTGGAACATGTACTGACATTAATGGTGCTATATAAATACAAGTTGTTGTTGTGTTGGACATATATCACCATTCCTTCATCATGACTGGGTGAAAATGCTGTAACTCCTTCCCAACACCATTGTGGGATCACCTTCACCATACAGACTGCAGAGGTTCAAGGTGATGGACCAGCATCACCTTCTCAATGGACAACTGGGGATGGACAATATCTGCTGGTCTAGTGACAGACACATCCTAACAATGAAGACAAATATCTGTCTGTGTAAAATGGATGAAAAGTCTTTACACAAAGAGAATCATAGAGAGATACTGCACTGAAACAGACCCTTCGGCCCACTGTGTCTGTGCTGACCAACAGCCACCCATTTATATAAATTCTACATTAATCCCATATTCCCTACCACATCCCCACCATCCTCCAACCACCTACCGACACTAGGGACCATTTACAATGGCCAATTTATCTATCAACCTGCGAGTCTTTGTCTGTGGGAGGAAACCAGAGCACCCGGCAGAAACCCACATGGTCACAGGGAAAACTTGCAAACTCCACACAGGCAGCACCCAAAACCGAACCCGGGACACTGGAGCTGTGAGTCTGTGGCAGTAAACAGAACTGAACCAGGGTCACTGGAGCTGTGAGGCTGTGGCAGTAAACAGAACCGAACCCAGGACACTGGAGCTGTGAGGCTGTGGCAGTAAACAGAACTGAACCCATGTCACTGGAGCTGTGAGGCTGTGGCAGTAAACAGAACCGAACCCAGGTCACTGGAGCAGTGAGACTGTGGCAGTAAACAGAACCGAACCCAGGTCACTGGAGCAGTGAGACTGTGGCAGTAAACAGAACTGAACCCATGTCACTGGAGCTGTGAGGCTGTGGCAGTACGCAGAACTAAACCCGGGTCACTGGAGCTGCGAGGTTGCGGTACTAATACTTGTTACTAAAACAATACTCTGTTACATTGAGAGGCTGATTGACAGAGTCTCCAGACAGAGTTGATAAAAACAGAGTGTTCGAAATACTCAGCAGGTCGGGCAGCAACTGTGGAGAGAGAAACAGAGTGAACGTTTCAGGTCTGTGACCCATCATCAGAACTAACAGATATAAGAAATGTAAAAGATTTTAAGCATGTAAAGCGGGGGTGGGGGTAAGAGATAACAAAAGAGAAGGTGTTGATAGGACAAGGTCACAGACTAACAGACCAGAAGGTTATGGAGCAAAGACAAACAATATTAGAATTAGAATTAGAACATTACAGCGCAGTACAGGCCCTTCGGACCTCGATGTTGCGCCAACCTGTGAAACCATCTGACCCACACTATTCCATTTTCATCCATATGTCTATCCAATGACCACCTAAATGCCCTTAACGTTGGCGAGTCTACTACTGTTGCAGGCAGGGCGTTCCATGCCCCTACTACTCTCTGAGTAAAGAAACTACCTCTAACATCTGTCCTATATCTATCACCCCTCAACTTAAAGCTATGTCCCTTCGTGTTTGCCATCACCATCCGAGGAAAAAGACTCTCACTATCCACCCTATCTAACCCACTGATTATCTTATATGTCTCTATTAAGTCACCTCTCCTCCTCCTTCTCTCCAACGAAAACAACCTCAAGTCCCTCAGCCTTTCCTCGTAAGACCTTCCCTCCATACCAGGCAACATCCTAGTAAATCTCCTCTGCACCCTTTCCAAAGCTTCCACATCCTTCCTATAATGCGGTGACCAGAACTGCACGTAACACTCCAGGTGCGGTCTCACCAGAGTTTTGTACAGCTGCAGCATGACCTCGTGGCTCCGAAACTCGCTCCCCCTACTAATAAAAGCTAACACACCATATGCCTTCTTAACAGCCCTATTAACCTGGGTAGCAACTTTCAGGGATTTATGTACCTGGACACCAAGATCTCTCTACATTACCAAGAATCTTCCCAATATGTTAATGTTGTGCTGAAAGACACTTGAATGGAAAGCTGTGTTGTCTTGTACCTCCTGGAAGCAGACACTCTGCTCTCTGACCCATGGTGACTGCACTGTGACCCAGAATATGGTGACTTCACATCTTCTTTCTTTCAGTAGGAGATATTCAATTCAGGAATGTTTTAGCATGGTATAGGATGTGTTCATTTAACACCTGTTAGCTTTGACCATTTGTCCTTTGTCCTTGTCAGACAGTTTCAACACACAAAGACCAAGATTTGTTTTCTTTCAATGCCATTTTGGATACATTGTTCACTTTGTAAATTAAAGGCTGATTTTTTTTCCTCAAAAACAAAGATGATTTCTGGAGCTCTTTGGAGTTTTTTTCATGATTGTTGTATTATGACAGCTGTGGTTTGTGTGACAACTCCATGTGGATGTTAAACTGCAAGGGTGATTGCACTGTCAAAAGCCTCTCCAGTCCAAAAGGCTATTAAACTGTCAGTGTATCCTGCATTTCAAGGTGCTTTCACCGTGCAAGAGGTGATTGAATTACAAAGGACTATTAAACTGTCATTGCATCCTGCATTGCAAGGTGCTGTCACTGTGCAAGAGGTGATTGAATTACAAAGGACTATTAAACTGTCAGTGTATCCTGCATTGCAAGGTGCTTTCACTGTGCAAGAGGTGATTGAATTACAAAGGACTATTAAACTGTCAGTGTATCCTGCATTGCAAGGTGCTGTCACCGTGCAAGAGGTGATTGAATTACAAAGGACTATTAAACTGTCATTGTATCCTGCATTGCAAGGTGCTGTCACCGTGCAAGAGGTGATTGAATTACAAAGGACTATTAAACTGTCAGTGTATCCTGCATTGCAAGGTGCTGTCACCGTGCAAGAGGTGATTGAATTACAAAGGACTATTAAACTGTCAGTGTATCCTGCATTGCAAGGTGCTGTCACCGTGCAAGAGGTGATTGAATTACAAAGGACTATTAAACTGTCAGTGTATCCTGCATTGCAAGGTGCTGTCACCGTGCAAGAGGTGATTGAATTACAAAGGGTATTTCTTTGCAAGAGGCTTCTGCTTTCCAGCACGTAGCTATTGAACTACAAGAAGATATTACAGTGTAAGAGGCCATTGTAATGCAAAGTGTCATTGTATTAATCATGGATACTGTATTGTAAGCCCCCAATGTACTGCTTCAGGTTATTGCATTGCAAAGGGCAATTGCACTCCGATGA